>NW_027464238.1:1382500-1436883 GCF_050947455.1 Rhinoderma darwinii
TCTAGAGCCCCCTGAACTCAGGCAGCATCCTATAGTAAAGTGAGGGGGTGGCATTGATTGTATAATATATATCGTCACTGCGCTGATTTATGTAACGGCGCTTTCTTTATAATAACATTGTAACTACACATTATAAATTATAATAATTTAATTTAACCCCTTAACGCTCCAGGACATACTATTATGTCATGGTAAGTGTATCGTTCGCGCTCCATGACATAATAGTATGTCATGGAGTAAACACGGCGCCGTTCGCGCGGGGCGCGTTCATGAGCTGTGATAGCTGCTGTTTCCGACAGCAGACTATCACTGCTCAATGTGCCGGGACCGATCGCGGAGCTCCCCCGCCAATTAACCCATCAGAAGCCGCGTTCAATAGCGATCGCGGCTTCTTAGGGGTTAATCCGCCATCGCCGGCCTGCTACACGATAGCGGCCGGCGATGGTGACTATGGCAACCGGACACCAAACAATGGCGTCCGGCTATGCCATAGACGGAAGCCTAGTGGGTCCTGACAACGTCAGGACCCACTATGCTTGCTGTCAGTGAGTAGCTGACAGTTCTAATACACTGCACTACGCATGTAGTGCAGTGTATTAGAGTAGCGATCAGGGCCTCCTGCCCTCAAGTCCCCTAGTGGGACAAAGTAATAAAGTTAAAAAAAAGTTAAAAAAAGTTGTGTAAAAATAAGAAAATAAAAGTTTTAAAAGTATTAAAAGTAAAAGTCCCCCCTTTTTCCCTTATCAGTCATTTATTATTAATAAAAATATATAAACAAACAAATAAACTATATATAATTGGTATCGCCGCGTCCGTAACGGCCTGAACTACAAAATTATTTTGTTATTTATCCCGCGCGGTGAACGCCGTAAAAAAAATAAAATAATAAACCGTACCACAATCACAATTCTTTGGTCACTTCACCTCCCAAAAAATTGAATAAAAAGAGATCAAAAAGTTGCATGTACCTAAAATGGTACTGATCGAAACTACAGTTCGTTACGCAAAAAATAAGTCCTCGCACGGCTTTATTGATTGAAAAATAAAAACGTTAGGCTCTTAGAATAAGGTAACACAAAAAGTGAATGATTTATTACAAAACGTATTTTATTGTGCAAACGCCATAAGACATAAAAAAAAACTATAAACATAGGGTATCGCCGTAATCGTATCGCCCCGCAGAATAAAGTGAATATGTCATTTATAGCCTACGGTGAACGCTGTAAAAAAAATAGAATAAAAAAACAATAGTAGAATTGCTGTTTTTTAGTCACCACGCCACCTAAAAATAGAATAAAAACTGATCAAAAAGCCGCATGCACCCCAAGAAAACTACAATGAATTCCTCAAGGGGTCTAGTTTCCAAATTGGGGTCACTTTTGGGGGGTTTCCAATGTTTTGGCACCACAAGACCTCTTCAAACCGGACATGGTGCCTAATAAAAAAAGAGGCCTCAAAATCCACTAGGTGCTCCTTTGCTTCGGAGGCCGGTGCTTCAGTCCATTACCACCCGAGGGCCACATGTGGGATATTTCTCAAAACGGCAGAATCTGGGCAATACGTATTAAGTAGCGTTTCTCTGATAAAACCTTTTGTGTTATAAAAAAAATGGTATAAAAAGGATTTTCTGACAAAAAAAAAAAAGTTAATTTCACCTCTACTTTGCTCTAAATTTCTGTGAAACACCTAAAGAGTTCATAAACTTTCTAAATGCTGTTGTGAATACTTTGAGGGGTCTAGTTTCTAAAATGGTGTGTTTGATAGGGGTTTCTAATATATGGGCCCCTCAAAGCAACTTCAGAACTGAACTGGAACCTAAAAAAATAAATAAATGAGGCAATACTTCGCTTCTTACATTATACTGATAATAAGCCGTGCCCACCCCGAGATGACCCCAGTTTTGACCGTTTGTATAAACGGAGACCCCTATTAGACCGTTCCAGTGCCCGGTTTTCCCAAGCATACACCCCCGAGAAGTGTATTTCTATTGATGAGTCCTTGGTACATTTTAAAGGGAGGGTTCAATTCCGCCAGTACCTGCCGGGTAAGAGGGCAAGGTATGGCGTGAAGATGTATAAGCTGTGCGAGTGTGCATCAGGGTATACCTACAGATTTAGGCTATATGAAGGAAAGGCCACCCCCAAACCAGACTGCATCCTGGACTACAATAGGTACATGGGAGGGATGGACTTGTCAAATCAAGTCCTGAAGCCCTACAGCGCCATGCGGTGTGGTATAAGAAGCTGGCCGGGCACATCATACAGATGGCTTTGTACAATGCGTACGTGCTACGTCGATGTGCAGGCCAGAGGGGAACTTTCCTGGAATTTCAAGATCTAATCTTTAGGGACCAGGAAGTGGGGACACCCAGTACTTCTGGAAGCGAGGCAACACGCATCGTACCAGGGAAACACTTTCCAGGAGAAGTTCCCCAAACCGGTGGAAAGGGAAAGAGTCAAAAGAGGTGCAGAGTCTGCTATAAGAGGGGGATAAGGAAGAACACAATATACCAATGTGACACGTGTCCCAAAAAACCAGGGCTCTGTATAAAAGATTGTTTTAAAATGTATCATACATCCCTTGATTTTTAATTTACCCTGATGCACTCCGCCCAGCTTACCCCCCTCATCTTTCCCTTCTGAGCCCTGCCGTATGCCCAGGCAGCTGATAACAGCCACATGTAGGGTATTGCTGTACCCAGGAGAACCCACATTACAATTTAAGGGGTGTATATCTCCGGTGGCGCATGCTGGGCACACTATATTGGACACTGACATGCCATATATATATATATATATATATATATAAAATTGCAAATCTCACTCTGCACCAACTGCTGCGCATTATCTTTTACACAGTACCTGTGGGGTCAAAATGCTCACTACACCTCTAGATGAATGTCTTAAGGGGTGTAGTTTTTAAAATGGGGTCACTTCTCGGGGATTTCAACTCTACTGGTACCTCAGGGGCTTCTGCATACATGACTTAGCACCAGAAAAGCTCCAGTAGGCCAAATGGTGGTCCTTTCCTTCTGAGCCCTCCCATGGGCCCAAACGGCAGTTTATCACCACAAATGGGGTATTGCTGCACTAAGGACAAATCGGGCAACAAAATGGGGTATGTTGTTCCTTGTGAAAATAAGAAATTTTGATCAAAAATGACATCTTATTGGAAAAAATATAATTTTTTTCATTTCACAGCCCAATTCAAATAGGTGCTGTGAAAAAACTGTGCGGTCAAAATGATAACAAAAAACATAAATGAATTCCTTGAGGGGTGTAGTTTCCAAAATAGGGTCACTTCTGGTGGGTTTCCATTGCTTTGATACCTCTGGGGCTCTGCAAATGCGACATGGCACCCGAAAACCAATCCAGCAAAATCTGGACTCCAACAAACACATAGCGCTCCTTTCCTTCTGAGCCCTCCAATGGGCCCAAACGGCAGTTTATCACCACAAATGGGGTATTGCCGCACTAAGGACACATTGGGCAACAAAATGGGGTATGTTGTTCCCTGTGAAAATAAGAAATTTTGATCAAAAATGACATCTTATTGGAAAAAATATCATATATTTCATTTCACAGCCCAATTCAAATAGGTGCTGTGAAAAAACTGTGCGGTCAAAATGATAACAAAAACCATAAATGAATTCCTTGAGGGGTGTAATTTCCAAAATGGGGTCACTTTTGGTGGGTTTCCATTGTTTTGATACCTCAACACCTCTTCAAACCTGGCATGCTGCCAAAAATATATTCTAATAAAAAAGAGGCCTCAAAATGCACTAGGTGCTTCTTTGCTTCTAGGGCTTGTCTTTTAGTCCACGAGCGCAGTAGGGCCACATGTGGGACATTTCTAAAAACTGCAGAATCTGGACAATACATATTTAGTAGTGTTTCTCTGGTAAAACCTTCTCTGTTACAGAAAAACATTTAATAAAATTGAAATTGAGCAGAAAAAATGAAATTTGCAAATTTCATTTCCACTTTGCTTTAATTCCTGTGAAATGCCTGAAGGGTTAAAAAACTTTCTATATGCTGTTTTGAATACTTTGAGGGGTCTAGTTTTTAAAATGGGGTGTTTTATGGGGGTTTCTAATACATAGGCCCCTCAAATCCACTTCAGAACTGAACTGGTACCTTCAAAAAAAGGCTTTTGAAATTTTCTTAAGAATATGAGAAATTGCTGTTTATGTTCTAAGCCTTGTAACGTCCAAGAAAAATAAAATAATGTTCAAAAAACGATGCCAATCTAAAGTAGACATATGGGAAATGTGAAGTAGTAACTATTTTGGGTAGTATTACCGTCTGTTTTTCAAGCAGATGCATTTAAATTCTGAAAAATTCAATTTTTTGTAAATTTTCTCTAAATTTTGCAATTTTTCACAAATAATGACTGAATATATCGACCAAATTTTACCACGAACATGAAGCCCAAAGTGTCACGAGAAAACAGTCTCAGAATCGCTTGGATAGGTTTAAGCATTCAGACGTTATTACCACATAAAGTGAAATATGTCAGATTTGAAAAATGGGCTCTGAGCCTTAGGGCCCAAACTAGGCTGTGTCCTTAAGGGGTTAATTTCTCTAACGGCAAAAGAGAGAAAATCTCAACATATTCATCACGCCAAATACGATCTCTAATCTCCGTCTTAAGGGAGCTCTCAAAACAAACATTTGGCTAACCGAACCCCATGCAGTTGAACCGCAACAGGAGCGCCAGACCCACCAGCACTCCCAGTGACTTTAGAACCTAGCGCAACAGCCCCCGATACCGAACCGTACCATGCCGCAACAGGAGAAGGAGCAAGGGGGACCACAGGTGGTGGGACCTCACGCTGCACCAAAGCCTCTCTAACACCAGCCAGTAATTGAGCCACTACCTGTCCCAAATCAGACACAGTCAAGCTGGGGGGCTCCTGACTATGGTGTGAGCAGGGCTCAGGAAGCATTGACCTCCTAGCTAGTCTTGACTTGGGGATTAGCGGCATATCCCTGAGCACCCCTGATGGTAAGTCTGTTTAACTTTTACCTAACAATGTCCACCACCCCGGTCTCCTTCTGCTTTATGGGAGGCTTCTGTTCTCCCTGAGGTCATCTCAGGAGCAGGACGTAGAAGAATATTTATCACCGCTTAACTGCAGTAACTCTGTTCAATCTTTATTAAAACCATAAAGAAGTACAAAATGTTAAAAAAAAATGCAGCTCACCAAAAGACAATTAGGAAACAATGTAAGTGTCGTCTTTACCAAATCTGTACTTTTATCAATGAGAAAGGTTAAAACAACAAGCAATAGACAGACGACAATTACAGAGAGAGAAGAAAAAAATTGAATGGTCGGGCACTACAGCGAGGTAGCAGAGTGGAGGGGGTTAGCGGTCAACTACTCAGAAAATGCCTGAGATTACTTCAACAATCGGCAGAGTTGCTGGATTCTGAATATCAGTGAATGTGGCCAAACATTTAGATTTGTACCGGGGAATTGTAGACTTCCAATGTCTAGGCACAACCTAGTCTGAATAAATGGAGGAGAACCTTCTTCTGGAAAGAAATAGATCTGGAGAGAATGGAGCGGAGAAGGCATGTTCGTAGAGAGAATTTATTGCCAACCAAAATGGTGCGATGTGCCTACAATCCCATCAGATGTCAGTAAGCGTACCTACCATTCCCCCACAGCTCCAACATGTCTCCAAACACTCCATGGGTAAAGCCCATGGAGGACCACCAGGACTCCTGAACCAACATGTATGTAAAAGTTTTTCTAGTTTTGCACAATAAAAACACTTTTTAATTTTTTTACTAAATAATTTGTTTTTGTGACGCTGCATTCGAAAATGAACTGCATAGTTTTTCAACTAATCTGGTCCCCATGGCAGAATTAAGTCTTTCCATCTGGCACCTCCAGCAGACTCCTTTCAGTCTAGTTTGATTTCTTCTACCTCAGAGTTCCTCTTTTTCCCTTTTTTTAATTTCTTCTCTCCCCCTTTTTTTGAACTATTTCTAACAGGGGCTGTGCAGGATTAGAAAAATATGGCTGCTTTCTTCCAAAAACAGCACCACACCTATCCACAGGTTGTATTTGGTATTGCAGGTTTGCTCCATTGAAGTGAATGGTAATGAGCTGTAATACCACACACAACCTATGGACAGGTGTGGTGCTGGTTTTTGGAGAAAGCAGATAAGTTATCTTATCCTGGACAACCCTTTGTCATGGATTGTTCTTGTGCGGAGATGCTCCCTGCATTATCCCTTTTCCTTTATGGCCGCTGATATGTACTATTCAGCTTTATGGCCTCTGTGGTAAGTACACTGCCAGTCATTAAAGGGTTAACACTTCAGACCACTGTGGGTGATGTCACAATGAACGAAGCGGCAGTGGTAAGAAACTCCTGTAGCAATGATGATGAATGCGCTGATGTCATAAACACAAATGTTTATGACATAAAGAAGATTCCATATTAGAAGGTTTTACTGCCACATTCAGCGCCATATTGGATGGGACTGAGGACCTTGAGCTTGACTTCCCCACCAATGCCGACCTGATGTAACTTGTAGGTTCTAGCAGGGAAACCCTACACCCAAGACCACTTCTTCATCACAGTGATGCCATCCTCTTCATACGGGTTGTCTGTAATAGAGGAGGTTTTCCAGCAGGAGATCCCCCCTATTAGCCAGAGCGGAGACAGGTGCTACAAGGAGGCATCTGGAGGACCCCTCTGGAGGACCCGTCTCAACCGAGCATCGCCCATTCATTTTAATGGGTACCCAGGAAGAGAGACATCCGCCTAGCCAACCAGATCAGCCGATTTATGTGTTTTATGTCGTTCGTTCATTGTAATGTCTTTCCTTGAAAATCTGAGAAAATGTACAAATTCTGTTACAAATTATATTTTGGCACCTTCTAAGCCCAGAGGAAGGGCAATCCTCCAGCTATGGTTTCCCTAGAGGTTTCCCCCACAGGGGGTTTTTCCTTTCCTGCGTGCTGGAGGGTGACTCTTCGTGAGTCGGAGGTTTGCCATTTTGGGTTTGGTCATATAATATAATAAAAGTATTGACCATTTAACACCCAATTATAATGTTTTGTGTCTTTATTTTGCATGACTTGGGTTAAGTCGAGTGATGTATGTGTATGCAAATTACAGTTACCTATATATCTGTTCCCCATTCATAACCCACACCTTTCTCTCAAGAAGACTTGACACCGAGGGTTTGGATAAAGTGGCCACAGCAGCCATTTTATTAAGAAATAAATATAAAAGTTAGTTAACTCAATTAACCATAAATAAATAATATCCATATTATTTATTAAGAAAAACAATAATAAATCAATAATGCACGAACCATAAATTATAACCCAAACACGTCAGACACCACTGACAAACAAACATTAACACATAGACTAGGAGAAGTCCTTGGAGCTATCATTAACTTTTTATGTTACCGGCTATCTGCCCCACCATTTTACCCCCAGCCGTAAAAACCCGGCTCAGAGGCACCAATATTCCTGGCAGATTCCGTAAGGTAACTGCCACCTCTCCCAAGGGATAACACCCTAAGGAATTCACACTATCCAACCGCCAGATAGTGTCCTTTCATCTTTAAAACCCGAGGGGAACCATACCCACGATGCACCCCCCCAATAATTATTTGTCTAAATCCAAGGACTCCCCAGCCACAGCGAACAGGCCTTGACCCCCTCAAGCCTGAGAGTCCCGCCACAACAAAATAGCCCTCTCAATGCCATCCTGCAAGCCCAAGCACCACAAATCTGTTCTCACATCATTCAGGTAAACACCATCTGCACTCCAATACGCTCCAACTCCAGCTTCCAAGTCCCAGTGCCGAACACATATGCCACCATTCCGTGCAACAAATGCAGACACCGCCCTGTTAACTTTTATGCTGGCTTTGTTGATCCGCTCCACCGACCATGCCAAACGCCAGGATTTTCTAGGCACAATATCCGACCACACCGTGATCAAGTTCGGGTACAACGACCACAGGTGCAACAGATCGTGTTTTATGTCCCAAACCAACTCACGGAACGAGCGGGCCCCAAGATCGTTGCGCACAAGAAATCATCTAAATAATGAATGATCGAATCCACACCCGCCACAGATTTGACCACCCATTCCAAAAATTAGCTAAACGCCTCAAAGTACGCACAGCCGAAAAGCCGCATCGACATCCGTCTTGGCCATTAACGCCCCCCTAACATGGAAACGCACCCACTGCACCGCCGCGTCGAATGACGTATGCACGACCGAGCAAAGATCCCGATCTATCACGTCATTTACCGACAAGCCCTTAGAATAAGACAAATGGTGAATCAAACGGTATTTGTTCGCCTCCTTCTTCGGGACAACACCCAGCGGGGAGACGACCAAACCCGGGATGGGGAGAGAACTAAAGGGCCCCGCCATGCACCCCAAATCCACCTCTTTTGCCAACTTCTCCCTAACCACGTCAGGATGCTGGTAAGCTGACTTCAGATTTTTTATGGAAAAGGGGACCCTGTGAGGAGGGGCGGGGGATACAAAAACCCACATTAAAACCATCAAACAACAACTGCGCGCTGGCCCTGTCCGGATAACTATTTAGAAACCTGACCATCCTTTCCAGCTTCACTGGCGTCACCCCCATGACTGGCGTTAAAACCCCCTCCCCCACCTCGTTTTCCCTTGCACAAGCATTTAGATGCCCCATGGGATACCCCATTGCATTGAGAACAAAGGTGCTTGAACTTGCAACCTGCACCGAATTTAGACTGTCCCTCATTGTATTGCCAGCACAGCCCGAGGTTTGCATTGCCCCCTGAGCTGCATTGACCAGACTGCTGCCCCCCCCCGCTCCCGGGAAAGGACTGGCCTGGTCGAACCGGAGCCGTTACCCGTAACCACAGGGCAATATCCTTGTGGTCCCACCTAATATTGAGCCGAACCGCCTTCCGTTGTCTAAACTGCTCATCATAACGTAGCCAAGCTACCCCCCATATACCCTATGGGCTTCCCCGATGACATCCATATAGCAAAACAGGGGGGAGCAATGTTCCAGAGCCTTTTCACCAATAACACTGGCCAAAATGGCGAACGCTTGCAACCAGTTAACAAATGTTTTAGGGATAAGGTGGTAACGATGCTTTTCCTCCTCCTTACTCTCATCTCGCTACCCCTTCTACAGATTACATTTTTCCAGGGGCAACAATAAAAAAATTTCCACGTACTCGTCGTTCCAAATTTTTTCCCGAACTTCCTGCTTCAAGTTTGCCCCCAAAGGTCCTTCAAAACACACATAAACCTCCCCCTGGCTTTATCGTCCAACCGAACACCATCAACCGCCGCCGCCGAGTCGGTCTGAACAGACACAGCCACCGATTCCGTATTTGCTCCTACACTCGCAGCGACCGCCGCCGGGGCATTAAACCCTACCCCACCAGCCCCCACCCACGCCACCACAGGAGACCACGAGACCTAACAATTCCTTGACGCAACCGACCAACTCTCGCAGTCTATACCCCCCACCCCCAACATTCACAAACCCAGGCCCCACATCACATACCCGCTCCCCAACCGCGGAACCCTCCCCTGAAACAGGAGACATAAGTATAGCAGGAAAAGGTAAAGACGGTGAAAACGACTCACCGAGCTGCACAGGCGCTGTGGACCCATCAGCTGGACCGTCCTGTCCACGAAGCTCCCCATCCTTAAGGTCTTCGGCAGATCTGGTCCCCCATCCATGGCAGCATGCACAGGTGTGCTCAACGGCCGGAACCGAGGTGGGGGAGGGGCGGGCTCCCAAGCTCTCTCTCTGGCAGCTCGCCGCCCGGAAGTCACCCTCGAAACGGACGACCTAGGCCTGCGGCCCAATGCAGGTCCCTTGCTTCCTCCGGATCGCCGTGGGGCTCCACCCCCAGCTGGCACATCACCAGGGGCAGCCGTCCGAACCATGGAACCCGGCGTAGAACTGGCGAGTGGAGGAGTGACCGGAAGTAGAGGCCGCACACCCCCCCACCTCCGATGGACTCCGCAGCGAAGTGGGATTCCTCCCGACCCTGGAACCGGCTGCAGTATCAGTGCTGCCAGACGCCCGAGGCGGAGGGTCCCTCACAGGGCTCCCTCTGCGGCGCCGAGTCCGAGGAGCCACATTGGGGCTCAGCCTTTCTGGAGGACACGAGCGCCGGGCCTGGCACAGGGGAGAGACAGCCGAAGGTACCGGTGCGTTGGCCACCGCTGCAGGTGGTTCCTCCAACCAGGCGGGGCTGAATGCAGCAGCCGCCGCCCGCATCTGCTCAATGAACTGCTGCGCTGACATGAGGTAAGATGGCCGCTTGATGGGAGATGCGTGGATGGATGTCTTACTCCGTGCGCTGCTCCCGACCAAAAGACCGGGAATTCAGCGCACTTCCGGCTAACCCTCACCGGATCCCCTCCCTCTCCTAGACCCAACCCCTCCACTAACCCTCACCTTTGGCTGTGACACGATCCTCCCTCCTATCCCCGTCATGTCTGGCCTACCCTCCACTGTGGCAGGGTCCGTCCGGCCTGTGTTTTCTTTGGTTTGGTGATTGGAATTTTGGGTCTATCATATATTACAAAAATCATAAGGCCGGACATCTACTTCCCACACTGACATAGAATGGAGACAACAAGTGTTGCTGCACACATCCTTACATTAATATATTGTATTATGGTCTGTAGCCTTTGGGGGGAATATATTAACCTTTCTACAACAGTTTACTAGCGTAGAAAATTCACAAAATGCGCAAATGTCTACATTTTTGGGGGCAAAAAATGGGCAGGGCTTAGCAGAAATGGCCAACAATTTTACTACAATTTACGCCAGTAACTGATATAAATTATAGAAGAAATCTATATGTATAGTGCGGCCCAGATTTATCTCTGGGGGGCATATCAAGGCAAAGATCCATGCCAGACCCATACCTCCCACCCAATCAGACTGTTTGCCTCCCAATCAGACAATAAAATACATTTTAAAAATGTACTTACCTCACCACTCCGATTCTCCCTCCCGGATTCCCTCAGGCTCTTACAGCAGGCCGCAGCACGTAGAAAGTACTGATAACAGGCCGCATTGCAGCTAAAAGATGCAACACATTTATTAAGAGTTGTTGACCTGTTAATAAATTTGTTGCATCTTACTCCAGCAAACTGTTTAATAGGACTGGTGTATGAAACGCCAGTATTAAAGGGAATGTGTCGCTATAATTATATTTTTTTTTTTTCATTTAAACAGTTAGTATATAAATGATTACACATTGTTTTAATTTTTTACATTTTTTCACAAGTCAGGAAATATTATAAATTAGATTCTAATTTATAACATTTCCATGTGCTGGTCACTAGAGGGAGCAATTCCCAAAATTGCAGCATTGGCATGTGGTAAAGCAACCTCATTGCCTTATGCTGCAAATTTGTAGTAGACACACTCGCTCTAGTGTCCTCACAGAATCCCCCCTCCATTATCCTGGCTAGTGCCAGGAGAAAGGAGGGGGTTGAATGTTCAAACCTCCTACACTGTGTGCCGCCATTTTCTGAGCGAATGCACAGTGTAGGAGGATTAGATACAGTGCTCAGCAGACAGTATAACACTAACATACACACACATCACATACACAAACATAACTTACCTGCTCCTGCCGCCGCTGCCGCCTCCGCCCTGCCACTCCTAGTCTTTGCTCTGCGCTGCCTTCAACATATGGCCGGAAGCCGCGACCGGAACTCGTCATCTTACTGTCCGGCCGTGGCTGTCCGGTCCACATGAAAATGGCGCCGGATGTCACTCTACCAAAGACCTTCCTTTTGGTCTGTGTGGGAGTGGCGCATGCGCCGTTCCCACACAGACGGCGTACGCTATAGTGAATGGAACAGCTCCTGTTTGCATTCTCTATGGGGATGTATGTGCCGTATTCCATCTCTGTATGTGACGTTAATGGACATCAGTATATGATCGGTGCATGTCCGACACCTGGACCCCGCACCGATCTGCCACTCCAGCTGCCTCCGGGCACCGGACAACACTGCCGGAAGCAGATGGCTCCGGTCAAAGAATAGAGGCCGAGCTGCAGTTCTGCCGAACGGCTGCTATGCAGTGATCGGAGCCATCTGTTTCCGGCCGTGTTGTCCAGTGCCTGGTGGCAGCTGGACTGGCAGATCGGTGCGGGGTCTGGTGTAGTAATGATTGTTTTCCCCCATACATTACCGATGATTGCTCCTTGTGATACGCTGTATCGTCGATTGGAGCTGGTTTTCATGGTCAGTATCGGGATGTCTAAAAGGACCTTGATTTCCTCAGACACCACCATAACTAGGCATTGGAACCAACCCTTCCATCTTAGCGGGTAAAGATTAACCTTCTAAAAGATTCACTATATACACATAAGGGCTAAAGGTGAATGGCTCCTGACGCCCCTGAACTTTCCTCTGTTGATCTTTTTTTTTCTGCTCTCGGGCTCATATATGACGAGACTGACAAGACTGCCTTTGCCGAGAGTCAGCTGGTGACCTTACGTCAGGGTAAGAGACCCGTTGAGGAGTACTGTTCTGATTTTAGGAAGTAGTGTGTAGCTTCTCGGTGGAATGATCCTGCCTTGAGGTGCCAGTTTAGATTGGGTCTGTCGAACGCCCTGAAAGACCTGCTAGTTAGCTATCCCTCTTCTGACTCCCTAGATCAGGTTATGGCTATAGCGGTACGACTCTTGACGAACGTCTCAGGGAACGATGACTTGAACGTTTTTGTGCTTTCTCCTTTGGCTCCTCCATTATGGCTCCCGAGGTTCCGTTGCTTCGTTCTTCCATGGGAAAACTCGGATGAACCAATGCAACTCGGGGCCTCCGTGTCTCCCCAACAACGTAGAGAGCTCCGCAGGAAGAATGGTCTCTGCTTCTACTGTGGGGATGACAAGCATCAAGTGAACAACTGTCCTAGGCATCAGAATAAGCAGCCGGAAGATCTTCCGCACCTAAGTGACCATCGGGGAAGTCACTTGGGCGCACAGGTATTTCCCGTAAATATGAAACCTAATAAGATATTGCTTCCCTTTCAGGTCTCTTTTGAGGGTAGGTCTGCTACCGGCAGTGCCTTCGTGGATTCAGGGTCTTCTGCTAATATTATGTCTGTGGAATTTGCTATGTCTCTAGCTATGCCATTGATTGATTTGCCTAAACCTGTCCCGGTAGTGGGTATCGACTCCCCTCCACTTGCTAATGGTAATTTTACGCAGCATACCCCTGTTTTTGAACTCATTGTTGGCTCCATGCATTTGGAGCATTGCTCTGTACTGGTGATGCAGGGATTATCGTCCGATTTGGTTTTAGGCCTTCCCTGGTTGCAGATGCATAATCCCACGTTTAACTGGAATACTGGGGATCTTACCAAATGGGGTAATGAATGCATGACGTCATGTTTTTCTGTTAATTTTTTTTCTCTCCCTGAGGAGGTGAACACTCTACCTGAGTTTATTCAGGACTTCACTGATGTTTTTTTTTAAAAAGGCCTTCGAAGTGTTACCTCCTCATAGAGAATATGATTGCGCAATCGATTTGGTACCAGGAGCTAAGCTCCCTAAGGGTAGGATATTTAATCTCTCTTGTCCCGAACGTGAAGCCATGAGAGAGTATATCCAGGAATGCCTGGCCAAGGGTTACATTCACCCCTCTACTTCTCCGGTAGGTGCTGGCTTCTTCTTCGTAGGGAAGAAGGATGGTGGTCTTAGGCCGTGCATCGATTACCGAAACTTGAATAAGGTCACTGTAAGGAACCAGTATTCCCTTCCTTTTATTCCTGATCTCTTCAATCAGGTTCAGGGGGCCCAATGGTTCTTTAAGTTTGATCTTCGGGGGGCTTATAACCTTATCCACATCAGAGAGGGGGATGAGTGGAAGACTGCGTTTAACACGCCCGAAGGTCATTTCGAATACCTCGTCATGCCCTTTGGGTTGTGTAATGCTCCCGCGGTCTTCCATAATTTCATAAATGAGATTTTAAGAGACTACCTGGGGGTATTTCTTGTAGTGTACCTTGATGACATAATTGTGTTTTCCAAGGACTGGTCATGAAGCATGTCAGGAAGGTGCTCCAGGCCCTTCGGGAAAACAAACCCTTTGCTAAAACCGAAAAATGTGTGTTTGGGGTGCAGGAGATACAATTTTTGGGTCAAATCCTCACTCCTCATGAATTCCGCATGGACCCTGCCAAGGTACAGGCTGTGGCTGAATGGGTCCATCCTGCCTCCCTGAAGGCGTTACAGTGCTTCCTGGAGTTTGCTAATTATTACATGAGATTTATTGCTTACTTCTCGGTCATCACTAAGCCTCTTACGGATCTTACTCGCAAAGGTGCTGATCTCCTCCACTGGGCTCCGGAGGCGGTCCAGGCTTTTGAGGTCCTAAAGAAGTGCTTTATCTCGGCCCCAGTGCTAATTCAGCCTAACCAAATGGAGCCATTTATCATGGAGGTTGACGCCTCCGAAGTGGGAGTGGGTGCTATGTTGTCCCAGGGTACTAGGTCTCTCACCCATCTCCGTCCCTGTGCCTATTTCTCCAGGAAGTTCTCATCCACTGAGAGTATCTATGACGTTGGCAACCATGAACGCTTAGCCATTAAATGGGCATTTGAAGAGTGGCGCCACTTCCTGGAGGGGGCTAGGCACCAGGTAACGGTCCTTACCAACCACAAGAATCTGGTTTTCCTAGAATCTGCCCGGAGACTAAACCCGAGACAAGCTCGATGGGCGTTGTTTTTCACTAGATTTAACTTTTTGGTCACCTATAGGGCTGGGTCTAAAAATATTAAAGCTGATGCACTGTTGCATAGCTTCATGGCCAGCCCTCCTTCGGAGGAAGATTCTGCTTGTGTTTTGCTCCCAGGTATAATCATTTCCTCTGTTGATTCCGACTTAGTCTCCGAAATTACGGCTGATCAATGTTCAGCTCCCGGGAACCTTCCTGAGAACAAGCTGTTTGTTCCCCTGCAATTCCGGCTAAGCGTACTCAGGGAAAATCATGACTCTGCACTATCTGGTCATCCAGGCATCCTGTGTACCAAGCACCTCATTGCCAGAAACTATTGGTGGGCTGGGTTGCCTAAAGACGTTAAGGGCTACATCGCCGCTTGTGAAATTTGTAATTTTGTGCTAGGTCCAAGACTCCCAGGTCCCGACCAGCGGGCTTACTATGTTCTTTGCCCATTCCCCAGAGACCTTGGACCCATATCTCCATGGATTTTATCACCGATCTGCCTCCATCTCAAGGCAAGTCGGTGGTGGTGTGGGTTGTAGTAGACCGCTTCAGTAAGATGTGCCACTTTGTGCTCCTCAAGAAACTACCCAATGCTAAGACGTTAGCAACCTTGTTTGTCAAACACATCCTGCGTCTCCATGGGGTTCCTGTCAATATTGTTTCTGACAGAGGGGTACAATATGTTTCATTGTTTTAGAGAGCTTTCTGTAAAAAGTTGGAGATTGATCTGACCTTCTCCTCGGCCTTCCATCCTGAAACTAATGGCCAAACCGAGAGGACTAATCAGTCTCT
Source organism: Rhinoderma darwinii (assembly GCF_050947455.1). Classification (NCBI taxonomy): domain Eukaryota; kingdom Metazoa; phylum Chordata; class Amphibia; order Anura; family Rhinodermatidae; genus Rhinoderma; species Rhinoderma darwinii. The sequence goes on from NW_027464238.1 coordinate 1,398,046, forward strand.
AGAACAATATTTAAGGTGTTTTATCTCTGACTGTCAATATGATTGGATCTCCTTCATTTCCCTCGCCGAATTTTCTCGTAATAACCGGGTCAGTAACTCGTCAGGGGTCTCCCCCTTTTTCTGTAATTTTGGGTTTAATTCACGGTTCTCTTCTGTTTCACCTGGTGGTTCCAACAATCCCGAGGTAGAGGTCGTTCATCGGGAACTGTGCACAGTTTGGGCCTAGGTTCAGAAGAACCTTGAGGTGTCCCAGAGCATACAAAAGACTCAGGCAGATAGAAGACGTTCTGCTAACCCCTTGTTTGTGGTCGGAGATCTGGTGTGGCTGTCTTCAAAAAATTTGCGCCTTAAATTTCCGTCCAAAAAATGTGCTCCCCGGAATATAGGGCCGCACAAGGTCATTGAGGCCCTTAACCCTGTCTCCTTCCGACTGGAGTTACCCCCGTCTTTTCGAATACACGACGTGTTTCATGCCTCCCTCCTGAAACGCTGCTCCCCGTCCTTGGCTACCTCGAGGAAACCTCCGGTCCCTGTTCTCACCCCTGAAGGGGTAGAATTCGAGGTGGCCAAGATTGTGGATGGTCCAAGGATCCCTCCAGTACCTGGTCCATTGGAGAGCATACAGGCATGAGGAGAGGACTTGGGTACCCGCCAGGGATGTTCATGCTGGGGTATTGCTCAGGCGGTTCTATCTTCGGTTCCCCAATAAGCCAGGTCCATCTAGAAAGGGTCCAGTGGCCCCTCATAAGAGGGGGGATACTGTAAAGGATTTGCCAGACACAGCTTTTGTATCGACGCCCGTGGTTAATCAGTCTGCACCTGCTCCTAGGTCTGATAGAGTGATTCAATCTGCTACCACTCAGGCTGGTAGGCTCAGGAGTGGGAGAACCTATCACAGCCTGGCCAGACGGTTCTAGCTCCCGCCCTCGGCCTATTTATACCTTAATTTCCTGCTTGTCTTTGCCTGTTATTCTTTCCTGTTTCCTGGCTCTGCTGCTCCTTCTATTATTATTGACCTTGCTTCATTTTGACCCTGGCTTTACTGACTACACTCCTGCTCTGCGTTTGGTACCTCGTACACTCCTGGTTTGATTCGGCTCGTTCACTACGCCTGTTGCTCACGGTGTTGCCGTGGGCAACTGCCCCATTTCCCTTAGCTTCTGTGTACCCTTGTCTGTTTGTCTGTCGTGCACATATTGAGCATAGGGACCGTCGCACAGTTGTATGCCGTCGCCTAGAACGGGCCGTGCAAGTAGGCAGGGACTGAGTGGCGGGTAAATTAGGGCTCACCTGTCTGTCTCCCTACCCCGTCATTACATAATCACAGGCCCATATACCTTTTCTACCCTTGTCCCTGACACAACTATGGACCCCCTTGAGACCCTGGCTCAGCAAATGCAGGGCCTCTCCCTACAGATCCAAGCCCTGACTCAGAGGGGCAACCAGCGTGATGCTACCCTGGTAGTGGCGGGTAGATTAGGGCTCACCTGTCTGTCTCCCTACCCCGTCATTACACGTGGTATCTAGGTTACATGAACACTTTCATAACGTATCTTGTGGTTCGCGCTTGGGCATTGGAGATGAAGAAGACTGGAAGAAGTCATCATGGCGTTCTGGGCCGGATGAAGAAGAAAAGAGAATGTGAACGACTCCAATCTGAGAAGATGTCACATGTGAGTCACTGAATTTCACTGCACTGTATTCACTTATATGGTCTGCAGAATGCCTGTGTAGGACTGATATCTGTCACAATATGGTGGGAATATTGGTCTTTGTTTTACTACACACGTTTTTAGTACACAATTAAGAGTGTTCATATTATTTCTATATAGTTTGAAGTTTAGACCCAAAAGAATTATTTCCTTTGGTGGGTCCAAGGTACCTCAGTCAGACACTGAGTGTACAGATCCTTGCAGTAAGATATTGTATTACTGTCTGTAGCCTTAGAGGAGAATTTATTAACCTTGCTAAGCCTCTTATCTGGCATAGAAAAGTCCCAAAAGTGCGGGAAAGTTTTTGGGCAGTTTATGCTGAGCTTGGCACTTTTTGAAAAGTGTGTGGTGCTTTGCGGAAAGGGACGACAATTTTACTTTCATTTACGCCAGTAACGGGCGTAATGTAGAGCAGAAATCAACGCCAGCTCCGAGCTAGTGTACAATTTTACATTGAGTGTGTAACAAAAGGCCTAAGCCAGACCCTGTATCTCCCCCACTAATCAGACTGTCTTGTGACACAAGACATGTGTTTTGCCCACACCACAAAAAAAAAAAAAAAAAAAAATATATATCTGAGAAGGCGTATCTATAAGGGTATATTCACACGCTGTGTTTTCAGGCGTATTTCGGGGTGTAAGCGCCTTCGAATACGCCTGAAAAATCGTTAGCCCGATGCCTACAAACATCTGCCTATTGTATTTTAAAACGGCACGTAAAAAGAAGGAGCATGTCACTTCTTGAGCCATTTTTGGAGATGTTTTTCATTGTGTCAATGGAAAAAAATCTGGAAAAAAACACCTCAAAAAAACGTTTCCAGCTTCAAAAACGGCTGTAAATCAAAGGCTGTGTTCTCTGAAACCAGCTCTGTAATTTTCAGCCATTTTTTACTTTGCGTGTGAACCCTAAGTCTATGACACCTGATAGCTCTGCTACTTGATAGGAGACAGCGGCTCAGCAGACAGTATCACATATAATATGCTTAGATACAACGGCTTAGAGGACAGTATCACACATGCTAGGCCCAATTAAAAGGTTAGGCTATGTTCACACGGAGTATTTTGGGGGAGTAATATCTGCCTCAAAATTCCGTTTGGAACTTTGAGGCAGATATTCCTCTCCCTGCACGCCGATTTTCGCGGCAATTATCGCGCCGTTTTTCGCCCGCGGCCATTGAGCGCCGCGGGCATAAAACAGCGAGAAATACGCTTTCTCCTGCCTCCCATTGAAGTCAATGGGAGGTCGGAGGCGGAAGCGCCCGAAGATAGGGCATGTCGCTTCGTTTTCCCGCGAGGCAGTTTTACTGCTCGCGGGAAAAAGACGCCGACGCCTCCCATTGAAATCAATGGGAGGCGTTCTCGGCCCGTTTCTGCCGAGTTTTGCGACGCGGTTTCCGCGTCAAAAAACTCGGCAAAATACCCCGTGTGAACATAGCCTTAATTGGGAAAAAATGTCTTATAGTGTTTTTCGATACAGGTCACTTGAACTGGTATCATTTAACCCCTTAGTGACCAGCCCATTTTAGGCCCTAATGATCAAGCTATTTTATTCGTTTTTCTATAGTCGTATTCAAAGAGCTATAACTTTTTTATTTTTTCGTCTACATAGCTGTATGAGGACTTGTTTTTTGCGGGATTAGTTGTACTTTTTAATAGCACCATTTTTGGGTACATATAATTTTTTTATTAACTTTTATTAACTTTTTTGGGGGGGGGATTATAAAAAAAAACTGAAATTCCGCCATTGTTCTAAGCTTTTTTAAATTGACGCCGTTCACTGTGCGGTGTAAATAACACATTACCTTTATTCCATGGGTCGGTACGATTACGGCGATACCACATATGTAGAGGTTTTTTTATGTTTTACGACTTTTGCACAATAAAAACACTTTTGAACTAAAATTATTTGTTTTTGCATCGTTTCCAAGAGCCGTAACTTTTTTATTTTTCCATCCATGTAGTGATTTTTTGGGCTTGTTTTCTGCGGGATGAGACGTAGTTTTGATTGGTACTGTTTTGGGGTGCATGGCACTTATTGATTCAGTTTTATTATGATTTTTTTGCGGGGCAATGGAAAAAAATTGCAATTTCGCCATTGTTTTTTGCGTTTTTTTTTTTTTACGGTGTTCACCTTGCGGTTTAAATTACATATTAACTTTATTAATGGAGTCATTACGGTCGCGGCGATTCCATATATGTGTACTTTTATTTATTATTTACACTTTTACTAAATAAAACCACTTTTTATGGAAAAAAATGGATTTATTTTTTTACTGTAATTTTTATTAATAATCTTTATTTCACATTTATGACTTATTTTATTAGTCCCACTAGGGGACTTTACAGTGCGATCTTCAGATCGCTGCTATAATGCTTTCGTATACTTCGTATACCAGAACATTATTGCCTGTCAGTGTAAATCTGACAGGCAATCTATTAGGACGTGCCTCCGACGCGTCCTAACAGGCATATGTCCAGGGCAGACCTGGGGGCTTTTATCAAGCCCCCGGCTGCCATGACACCCCATCGGAGACCCGCGATTGCATTTGCGGGCCGCCGATGGGTGACAGAGGGAGCTCACTCCCTCTGTAAACAAAGTTAAATGCCGCGGTCGCTATTGACGGCAGCATTTAACAGGTTAAACGGCCGCGATCGAAGTAAACTTCGATCGCGGGCGTTGGAGCAAGAGCTCAGCTGTCATCAGACAGCTGAGCCCCGGCTCCAGCCTGCACGGGGGACCCGTGCAGGACTTAGACTAGGCTCACGTGAAAAGGCGTCAGCCTAGCCTAAGGCCCCTTAGTAACTCACGTGAAAAGGCGTATTGGTGGTCACTAAGGGGTTAAACAGTTAACCAATGAATGGCGCTGTTTACGTGGAATTTACCCTGTGGCCTAATGTACCATATAATGTATTTAAAAAAAATGTAAAAAAAAACCCTACATTTTGTGGGGTGAATTTAAAAAAAAACCTGTAATTCCGCAATTTCTGTTTTTATTTTACAGTGTTCATCAGGCGGCATGGATTGCATGATAACTTGATTCTGCGGGTCATTACAATTATGGTGCTAAAACCCACTCTCTGAAGCCCCCCTTCAAGAAACATTTCATCTGGTAACAATGGCAGAAATATGTCTTTCCATCTGGCACCTCCAGCAGACTCCTTTCAGTCTAGTTTGATTTCTTTTACCTCAGAGTCTCCTCTTTTTCCCTTTTTTTAATTTCTTCTTTCCCTCTCCCCTTCTTCTCCTTCTCCCCCCACTTTTTTTGAACTATTTCTAAAAGGGGCAGTGCAGGATTAGAAAAATATGGCTGCTTTCTTCCAAAAACAGCACCACACCTATTCACAGGTTGTATCTGGTATTGCAGGTTAGCTCCATTGAAGTGAATGGTAATGAGCTGTAATACCACACACAACCTATGGACAGGTGTGGTGCTGGTTTTTGGAGAAAGCAGACAAGTTATCTTATCCTGGACAACCCTTTGTCATGGATTGTTCTTGTGCGGAGATGCTCCCTGCATTATCCCTTTTCCTTTATGGCCGCTGATATGTACTATTCAGCTTTATGGCCTCTGTGGTAAATACAATGCCAGTCATTAAAGGGTTAACACTTCAGACCACTGTGGGTGACGTCACAATGAATGAGGCGGCAGTGGTAATAAATTCCTGTAGTAATGATGATGAAGGTGCTGATGTCATAAATACAAATGTTTATGACATAAAGAAGATTCCACATTAGAAGGTTTTACTGCCACATTCAGCGCCATATTGGATGGGACTGAGGACCTTGAGCTTGACTTCCCCACCAATGCCGACCTGATGGAATTTGGAGGTTCTAGCAGGGAAACCCTTCACCCAAGACCACTTCTTCATCACAGTGATGCCATCCTCTTAATACGGGTTGTCTGTAATAGAGGAGGTTTCCAGCAGGAGATCCCCCTCTATTAGCCGGAGCGGAGACAGATGCTACAAGGAGGCATCTGGAGGACCCGTCTCATCCGTGGATCGCTTATTCATTTTAATGGGTGCCCAGGAAGAGAGACATCCGCCTAGCCAACCAGATCAGCCGATTTATGTGTTTTATGTCGTTCGTTCATTGTATTGTTTTTCCTTGAAAATCTGAGAAAATGTACAAATTCTGTAACAAATTATATTTTGGCACCTTCTAAGCCCAGAGGAAGGGCAATCCTCCAGCCATGGTTTCCCTAGAGGTTTCCCCCACAGGGGGTTTTTCCTTTCCTGCGTGCTGGAGGGTGACTCTTCGTGAGTCGGAGGTTTGCCATTTTGGGTTTGGTTATATAATATAATAAAAGTTTTGACCATTTAACACCCAATTATAATGTTTTGTGTTTTTATTTTGCATTCTTTGGTTTGGTGATTGGGATTCTGGGTCTATCACATATCACAAAATCATAAGGCCGGACATCTACTTCCCACACTGACATAGAATGGAGACAACAAGCGTTGCAGCACAATTAAGTGTACACATCCTTACATTAAGATATTGTATTACGGTCTGTAGCCTTTGGGGGGAATATATTAACCTTTCTACAACAGTTTACTAGCGTAGAAAATTCACAAAATGCGCAAATGTTGAAATTTTAGGGGGCAAAAAATGAGCGGGGCTCAGCAGAAATAGGCAACAATTTTACTATAATTTACGCCAGTAACTGATGTAAATTATAGCAGAAATCTATATGTATAATGCGGCCCAGATTTATCTCTGGGGGGCGTAACAAGGCAAAGGTCCGTGCCAGACCCATACCTCCCCCCCCCCAATCAGACTGTATGCCCCCCCAATCAGACAATAAAATAAATTTAAAAAATTTATTTTAACTGTACAGCAGGCCGCAGCACGTAGAAAGTACTGATGACAGGCCGCGTTGCAGCTAAAAGATGCGACACATTTATTAAGAGTCGTTCGCCTGTTAATAAATGTGTTGCATCTTACTCCAGCAAACTGTTTAATAGGACTGGTGTATGAAACGCCAGTATTAAAGGGAATGTGTCGCTAGGAATTTATTTTATTTTTTTCAGTTAAACTGTTAGTATATAAATGATTACACATTGTTTTAATTTTTTTAATTTTTTCACAATTCAGGAAATATTATAAATTAGATTCTAATTTATAACATTTCCATGTGCTGGTCACTAGAGGGAGCAAATCCCAAAATTGCAGCATTGGCATGTGGTAAAGCAACCTCATTGCCTTATGCTGCAAATTTGGAGTAGATACACTCGCTCTGCCCCAGCACACACCAGTAAACATACCTACCAACTTTCAAGTATCTAATCTAAGTAGTCTCTGCCCACACATAACCGGTTCAGCCCACTCAGTATTATGTTCCCATTGGACCCCCCACACAGTGTAATGACAAATAGCTGCCCCCATACAGTTTAATGCCCCCTTAGCTGCCCCTAGTACCAGTGCGCTGATATAAAGCGCCAGTGCCCATATAGATAGTGTCACACACAGTGCCCATGTAGATGGTGCCACACACCCCAGGGATTCCACTCCGGAGGAGCCCCTGCTGTCACTGTCCATATATGGACAGTGACGTAAGGCATTCCCTATAGGAGCAGAATACCTGTCCAGAGCGTCGGCCACGCTGTGGCCAGGGATCGCACTCCAGGAGGCGACCTTGATGTAATTGTACATATATGGACAGTGACGAAAGGCAGGGCCGCACCTGCCATTAGGCGAGGTGAGGCAGCGGCCTCAGGCGGCGCCACCGAGCTGAAAACGGGGGCGGCATATTGTGGCAGGGCCAGGGGGGATGCGTGGGGAAGGCAGGGGAGAGTACTTTACCTAGTAGGCGTGCAGCACGATAGGCACACGTCTGCTAGTACACTCCCCCTCTGTGACGCTGCACGCGCCGCGAGAGAGGAGCATAGGGAACCTGGAGGACTTCGGGAGGAGCGGCCGAACGCTCTCTCCTGAAGAAAAGAAAAGCAGCTGGTAAGTAATGAGTTGAGGACAGGAGGCTGAGTCGTTGATAAAGACTAGAGCGGCAGAGTGCCAATTACTGCGCTCAGCCTCCTGCCCTCACTAATTTAAAAGTGATGGGCTGCTACCATACTGACAAGAGGGGGGCATCTGACTGACTGCATTGGGCAGCCTTAGATGTGTGCGACATGGTGCTGCATCCTCCCACCATGTAGGGGGCGCAACTGTGCAGGCCGTGCTTTGGACTCTATATTCTCTGCTCCTCGTTACACACACTGAGGAAGCAGAGGAAGCAAGTGCAGAGCCGAGGAGGAAGCTCCGCCCACAGTCCGACCTGCAAGAAACCTGTGCAGCTGGAGAGATGGTAAGTTCCTGTGAGTGTGTATATATGTATACATGCCTTGTGTCTGACTGTCTGTCTATGTGTGTGTATATATGTGTCTCTATATGTATACATGCTTTGTCTGTCTGTGTGTGTGTGTGTGTGTATATATATATATATGTGTGTGTATATATGTATACATGCCTTGTGTCTGATTGTCTGTGTGTGTGTGTGTGTGTATATATGTGTCTCTATATGTATACATGCTTTGTGTTTGTGTGTGTGTGTATATATATATATATATATATATATATATGTGTGTCTGTATATGCATACATGCCTTGTGTCTGTCTGTATGTGTGTGTGTATATATGTGTCTGTATATGTATACATGCCTTGGGTCCGTCTATGTGTGTATATATGTGTTGGTATGTGTATACATGCCTTGTGTGTGTGTGTGTGTGTGTGTATATATATATGTGTATATTTGCCTGTATTTGTAGAGGGCAGCAATAGAGTCCCCCGCACAGTGCGCCATCCAACCTAAGGCCGGCCGCTAGTATAATTTAAAAAAAACAGACATAGGATTTTTTTTTTTATTGAAATAAAAACTCCCCCGCACAACCCTCTTTCACCATTTTATTAAAAAAAAAAAACGTACATTATCGAAGTAGTCCAACTAATCTATGACTGAGGCTGGGTTCACACGACCTATTTTCAGGCGTAAACGAGGCGTATTATGCCTCGTTTTACGTCTGAAAATAGGGCTACAATACGTCGGCAAACATCTGCCCATTCATTTGAATGGGTTTGCCGACGTACTGTGCAGACGACCTGTAATATACGCGTCGTCGTTTGACAGCTGTCAAACTACGACGCGTAAAATGACTGCCTCGTCAAAGAAGTGCAGGAAACTTCTTTGGACGTTTTTTGGAGCCGTATTCTCATAGACTCCAATGAAAACAGCTCCAAAAACGGACGTAAAAAACGCAGCGAAAAACGCGAGTTGCTCAAAAAACGTCTGAAAATCAGGGGCTGTTTTCCCTTGAAAACAGCTCGGTATTTTCAGACGTTTTTGGTCACTACGTGTGCACATACCCTTAGTCTAAATGGTCCAGCCGAACATAGCAAACAAATAAAAGTTAGCAGTATTACAAATATAAAACCTATACTTTTTTATACTCCCCTGCGCCACAATAGAAACTAGAGGTCAAGGAAAAATAATTTCCCTTCATGTAACTCTGCTTCCTGTCAACTGAAAAGTTAGCCGCCAGAGGGAAAAAATGTTTCCCCATTGTGGAGTACAAGAAAGTCTAAGGCCTCATGCACACGACTGTAGCCGTGTGCACGGCCGTGATTTTCGGGTCGGCCACCTGCGGACTGTCAGCGGACTGTCAGCCGCAGGCCGCCCGCAAATCACGGGACATGCACATGGCCGCGGCCATTGTTTTCAATGAACCCGGACCGCAGAACCGGGCCGTAATAACACATGCCCGTTCTTTCTGCGGTCCGGGCTCCCGGGCCGTGCACGGACCGCAAAAACTACGGTCGTGTGCACGGCCCCATAGAAAAGAATGGGGCCGCAATTCTCCCGTGAATTTTCGGGAGAATTGCGGCCGCAAAAACACGGTTGTGTGCATGAGGCCTAATTCCCAGGTGGGGCTTTCTTGTACTCATCGGGGAAACATTTTTCCTTCTGACAGATGATTTTTCCGTTGACAGGTGACAGAGTTCAATAGGGGGGGTATTAGAGGGAGGAGGGGGTAAAATATGGTCTGTTCACAGTTTGTGTTTTTTCCACCCCTGCCCTAGATTTCAATCCTACATCCGCCCCTGTGTGCAGAATATCACAAGTTCACAACAGAGCTTGCAGCGGAGAAGCGCACGCCCCTGCGGACCACGATATAGAGAGCGCGTCTAACGAGTGAGTATGGCAACTCTGCACCTCTCCTCAGCCTCCACATGTTATTGGATGAGAGGAGGAGGAGAAGGGCGGACTGTGGCTGATAACATTCACTACTGGTATATACTTATATCTGCGGTATATTCACTGCTGCTATATATGGATCTGTGCGGCATATACACTGCTGCTATATATGGATCTGTGCGGTATATTCACTGCTGCTATATATGGATCTGTGCGGCATATACACTGCTGCTATATATGGATCTGTGCGGTATATACACTGCTGGTATATATGGATCTGTGCGGCATATACACTGCTGCTATATATGGATCTGTGCGGTATATTCACTGCTGCTATATATGGATCTGTGCGGCATATACACTGCTGCTATATATGGATCTGTGTGGTATATACACTGCTGCTATATATGGATCTGTGCGGCATATACACTGCTGCTATATATGGATCTGTGCAGTATATACACTGCTGCTATATATGGATCTGTGCGGTATATTCACTGCTGCTATATATGGATCTGTGCGGTATATTCACTGCTTCTATATATGGATCTGTGTGGTATATTCACTACTGGTATATACTTATATCTGCGGTATATTCACTGCTGCTATATATGGATCTGTGCGGTATATTCACTGCTGCTATATATGGATCTGTGCAGTATATTCACTGCTTCTATATATGGATCTGTGTGGTATATTCACTACTGGTATATACTTATATCTGCGGTATATTCACTACTGCTATATATGGATCTGTGTGGTATATACACTGCTGCTATATATGGATCTGTGCGGTATATTCACTGCTGCTATATATGGATCTGTGCGGTATATTCACTGCTGCTATATATGGATCTGTGCGGCATATACACTGCTGCTATATATGGATCTGTGCGGCATATACACTGCTGCTATATATGGATCTGTGCAGTATATACACTGCTGCTATATATGGATCTGTGCGGTATATTCACTGCTGCTATATATGGATCTGTGCGGTATATTCACTGCTTCTATATATGGATCTGTGCGGTATATTCACTGCTGCTATATATGGATCTGTGCGGCATATACACTGCTGCTATATATGGATCTGTGCGGTATATTCACTGCTGCTATATATGGATCTGTGCGGTATATTCACTGCTGCTATATATGGATCTGTGCGGTATATTCACTGCTGCTATATATGGATCTGTGCGGCATATACACTGCTGCTATATATGGATCTGTGCGGCATATACACTGCTGCTATATATGGATCTGTGCAGTATATACACTGCTGCTATATATGGATCTGTGCGGTATATTCACTGCTGCTATATATGGATCTGTGCGGTATATTCACTGCTTCTATATATGGATCTGTGTGGTATATTCACTACTGGTATATACTTATATCTGCGGTATATTCACTGCTGCTATATATGGATCTGTGCGGTATATTCACTGCTGCTATATATGGATCTGTGCGGTATATACACTGCTGCTATATATGGATCTGTGCGGTATATTCACTGCTTCTATATATGGATCTGTGTGGTATATTCACTACTGGTATATACTTATATCTGCGGTATATTCACTACTGCTATATATGGATCTGTGTGGTATATACACTGCTGCTATATATGGATCTGTGCGGTATATTCACTGCTGCTATATATGGATCTGTGCGGTATATTCACTGCTGCTATATATGGATCTGTGCGGCATATACACTGCTGCTATATATGGATCTGTGCGGTATATTCACTGCTGCTATATATGGATCTGTGCGGCATATACACTGCTGCTATATATGGATCTGTGCGGCATATACACTGCTGCTATATATGGATCTGTGCGGTATATACACTGCTGCTATATATGGATCTGTGCGGTATATTCACTGCTGCTATATATGGATCTGTGCGGCATATACACTGTTGCTTTATATGGATCTGTGCGGTATATACACTGCTGCTATATATGGATATGTGCGGTATATTCACTGCTGCTATATATGGATCTGTGCGGTATATTCACTGCTGCTATATATGGATCTGTGCGGTATATACACTGCTGGTATATATGGATCTGTGCGGCATATACACTGTTGCTTTATATGGATCTGTGCGGTATATTCACTGCTGCTATATATGGATCTGTGCGGTATATTCACTGCTGCTATATATGGATCTGTGCGGTATATTCACTGCTGCTATATATGGATCTGTGCGGTATATTCACTGCTGCTATATATGGATCAGAGCGGTATATACACTGCTGCTATATATGGATCTGTGCGGTATATACACTGCTGCTATATATTGATCTGTGCGGTATATACACTGCTGCTATATATTGATCTGTGCGGTATATACACTGCTGCTATATATGGATCAGAGCGGTATATACACTGCTGCTATATATTGATCTGTGCGGTATATACACTGCTGCTATATATGGATCAGAGCGGTATATACACTGCTGCTATATATGGATCTGTGCGGTATATACACTGCTGCTATATATGGATCTGTGCGGTATATTCACTGCTGCTATATATGGATCTGTGCGGTATATACACTGCTGCTATATATTGATCTGTGCGGTATATACACTGCTGGTCCATATTTATTTATAGGCTGTGCGCAGTTTCTTTTTTGCTTTGCTTCTGTTCCATATGCCTTTTTTTCTAAATATACATTTTTGCCCCTTGCAGTTAAAGGGGTTGTTCCAAGATTAAATGTTATCCCCTGTCTACAGGACAGGACATAACATGCTGATCGGTGGGGGTCTGACCACTGGGACCCCCACTGATAACTGGAACGGTGGTCCCTTGTACCCCTGAGTAACTGGAGCGGCAGGGTGTATGCTTGACCTGCAGCGTCATTAAAGAGGCTCTGTCACCAGATTTTGCAACCACTATCTGCTATTGCAGCAGATCAGCGCTGCAATGTAGATTATAGTAACGTTTTTATTTTTAAAAAACTAGCATTTTTGGCCAAGTTATGACCATTTTTGTAGTTATGCAAATGAGGCTTGCAAAAGTCCAAGTGGGCGTGTTTAAAGTAAAAGTCCAACTGGGCGTGTATTATGTGCATACATCGGGGCGTTTTTAATACTTTTACTAGCTGGGCGTTCTGATGAGAAGTATCATCCACTTCTCTGCAGAACACCCAGCTTCTGCCAGATCACGCTGTGACGTCACTCACAGGTCCTGCATCGTGTCAGACGAGCGAGGACACATCGGCACCAGAGGCTTCAGTAAATTCTGCAGCAGCATCAGCGTTAGCAGGTAAGTAGCTACATCGACTTACCTGCTAACGCCGATGCTGCTGCAGAATCAAATGTAGCCTCTGGTGCCGATGTGTCCTCGCTCGTCTGACACGATGCAGGACCTGTGAGTGACGTCACAGCGTGATCTGGCAGAAGCTGGGCGTTCTGAAGAGAAGTGGATGATACTTCTCATCAGAACGCCCAGCTAGTAAAAGTATTAAAAACGCCCCGATGTACGCACATAATACACGCCCACTTGGACTTTTACTTTAAACACGCCCACTTGGACTTTTGCAAGCCTCATTTGCATAACTACAAAAATGGTCATAACTTGGCCAAAAATGCTCGTTTTTTAAAAATAAAAACGTTACTGTAATCTACATTGCAGCGCCTATCTGCTGCAATAGCAGATAGGGGTTGCAAAATCTGGTGACAGAGCCTCTTTAACTCAGGGGTACGAGGGACCCCCACTGATCAGCATGTTATCTCCTATCCTGTAGAGAGGGGATAACATTTAATCTTGGGACAACCCCTTTAAGACCTGAACATGCAGTGAATAGTTTTCAGATTATATTACTGCCTCGATGATCACATTCATTCCTAGTCTTGTCTGTGCAGTTTCGGTTTACAAATATTACGGATTGGTTGTACAGATCCAACAGACGTGGACAGAAAGCAAGTGCAGCATGCGTTACTATACTGACTGTAAAGTGCCGCATGTGTTACTATACTGACTGTAAAGTGCCGCATGTGTTCCTATACTGACTGTAAAGTGCAGCGTGCATTACTATACTGACTGTAAAGTGCCGCATGTGTTACTATACTGACTGTAAAGTGCCGCATGTGTTCCTATACTGACTGTAAAGTGCAGCGTGCATTACTATACTGACTGTAAAGTGCCGCATGTGTTACTATACTGACTGTAATGTGCCGCATGTGTTACTATACTGACTGTAAAGTGCAGCGTGCGTTACTATACTGACTGTAAAGTGCCGCATGTGTTACTATACTGACTGTAAAGTGCCGCATGTGTTACTATACTGACTGTAAAGTGCAGCGTGCGTTACTATACTGACTGTAAAGTGCAGCGTGCATTACTATACTGACTGTAAAGTGCCGCATGTGTTACTATACTGACTGTAAAGAAGAGGCTGGACGCAGCTGCAGGCTTGAGGGAAGCCGACATGACCGTCCTGGTAGGGAAAGGGTTAATGTTAAGAGGTGAGGGAAAGGTGAAGAAGCTGAAGGAGGGACGGGGAGGAGCTAGGGGGGACGGGGGGGCCGTTGCTGCGCTTCCCGCTGTTTCTCGGCATTGAGCCGGAAGCAGCGGGAGGAGTAGTACACAAGAAGCAAAGCTCCCCGTTGCCCGGCTTTTTAGTATGGCAGAGGCCCTGATTTTAGAGCGGCTGCGTGCCGCTGCTGTGCACCACGGTCCCGGATGGCTGGAGGAGACCGTGGCTGCATTAACGCGGATCCCGGACGCCGTTTCGCCACGTCGGGCACGGCGTTCGGGGTCTGTTGTAAGGGACAGGCTCCCCTCCCCCGGCCCCCCTACGAGCATGGCTATGGCGGCGGGGGGGGAGTCGGCAACAACCGCTCCTGCGCTGGGCAGGCAGAGAGCGGTAGCAGGGGTGACGGCGATGCAGGCTGTGTCGACCCGTCCCTCTCGGCGGTCCCGACCTCCAGAGCGCCTGAGTCCGGAGGTAGTCCCGCGGACACGGCGTCGCAGAGGGAGCCCGATCCCGGACGCTGCAGGCCAGGCAGCTGGGAGGACCGCCCCTTCCCAGGCCCTGCGTCCTGGCAGGAATCCCAGGCCGCGACGGGGTCCGGCGGTAAGCAGGGAGTCGCAGGCCGGGCTCCCTGTCACCCCTCCCCCATCAGATGGAAGATGTCAAGAGCAAGGTACGGCCGCCCCGCATGGTGATGTTCCGGCCAGGGGGCAGGCTTCGTCAGGATCGTCTAGACGGACGACTAGATCTGCAGCGACGTCGAGGCAACAGGTCCGGTCGGAAGTCTGGGTCCCGGCGGTCGGGCGGCAGGTTGCCGGCCCATCGGTCAGCGCGTCCTCATCCCCTTTCCGAAGAGGTCGTTGGGAGGGACAGTCGTCGGCGAGAGAAGAACTGGAGGAAGGTGAACTGGACGTCTATCGTCGAGGTCAGGATGGTCCGGCTGACGGGAACACAGCGCCTGTGCAGCCCGGTGAGTGTATAACTCCTTTATTGTCTTATCCAGCGATTTTTATGTCGGGTGTCGGCGGGGGGGCTGCTAGCATAGCATCGGGGGCCGGTAGTGGCGCGGGCGGACGCGACGGAGCGGGTTTGGCAGATTTAGTGGGTTGCTTACGGGAGCTGGTGGGGCGCCTGGATAGGGCCGCGGCGCCGGTAGTAACGGAAGTGTCCCCTGCGGTAGTTTGGGAAGGCCCCAGGGAAGTGGGATCGTTGCAGGCGCGTCCTGTGGTGGCGGTTAGAGAGGCGGTCGCGGTGTCGGTGCAGACTGAGGCACAGAAGGACGGCGATCGAGTGCGCATGGACGATCGTGCTCGGGGGGAGGTGTATGTTTGTTTTGAGGGTCCGTTGGGGGCGCATTTAAAGCAGGAGGTGCGTGATCGGATCTGGAAAGATGAATATGTTGAAATTTTTTCTCTCTTGCCGCTGGCTAAATTCAATTTGGATAAGAGCAAGCGGGATGAGAGTAAAAAGGACGAGGAGGAACGGCGGCGGTATAGGCTTATCCCGCAGACGTTCGTTAATTGGTCGCAGGCGTTCGCCATATTGGCTAGTGTGATAGGGGAAAAGGCGCCGGAAAATTGTTCGGCGTTATTTTGTTATTTTGATGCTATTGGGGAGGCTCATAGGGCGTATGGGGGTCAGGCGTGGCTGCGATATGATGAGCAATTCCGTCAGCGGAAGGCGGTTCGGCCGGCGATTCGGTGGGACCAGAAGGATATTGCTCTCTGGTTACGGGTTACGGTTCCGGTTAGGCAGCCCTTTCCCGGGAGCGGTGGCCAGGGAGGCCAGACTAGTCAGAGTGGACCAAGCGGCGGGGGAAAGGCGGGGTTTTGCTGGCAATTCAATGAAGGCCAGTGTAAGTTCGGGGCCACGTGCAAGTTCAAGCACGTGTGCTCCGAGTGTAATGGTGCATCACACGGGGCGGCAAAATGTCTGCGTAAAAAGAGGTCCGGGAACCAGCACGGGGCTGGTCAAGGGGGTGTCGCCGGTGAGGGTGGAAAGGATGGCCCCTTATCTAAATGAGTATCCGGATAGGGCGGCGGCTAAGTTGCTTTATGAAGGGTTTAGTGTTGGTTTTGTTATTCCTCCGCCTCCTTATGAGGTTCCGGTTACGCGGAGAAATTTAAAATCGGCTTACGTGCATGCGGAAGTCGTGTCGGAAAAGTTGTTAAAAGAAGTTTCGTTGGGGCGCATGTCGGGGCCATTTGTGGAGTCGCCGGTGAAAGATTTAGTTGTGTCCCCTTTGGGTATTGTCCCTAAACGCGAGCCCGGAAAGTTTCGTTTGATTCAACATTTATCGTATCCCAAAGGTTCGTCGGTAAACGACGGGATTGATCACGAGTTGTGTTCCGTAGTTTATACCTCATTCGATAAGGCGGTGGGGTTAGTGCGGGCTGCGGGTCCGGGGGCGCTGCTAGCAAAAACCGACATCGAGGCGGCGTTCAGGTTGTTGCCGGTGCATCCAGAAAGCCAACGGCTGTTGGGCTGTTTTTGGAATGGGGCCTTTTACGTGGATCGGTGCCTTCCGATGGGGTGTTCTCTTTCTTGTGCATACTTCGAGGCGTTTAGTAGCTTCGTGGAGTGGGTAACGAGGGGAGTATCCGGGGTCGATTCGTTGATCCATTACTTAGATGATTTTTTGTGCGTTGGCCCGGGGGGTTCGCCGGTTTGCGGTAACTTGCTTCATGCCCTGCAGAAGGTGGCGAGGGATTTTGGGATCCCTTTGGCGCCGGAAAAAACGGAGGGCCCGGTAGCGACGATTTGTTTCTTGGGAATCGAAATTGACTCGGTGGCAATGGAGTGTCGGCTCCCGGCGGATAAGCTGGGTGCTTTGAGGCTGGAGGTGCGACGGGCTTGTAGAAGGAAGAAAATGTCGTTGAGGGAGCTTCAGTCGCTGCTGGGGAAGTTGAATTTCGCCTGCCGGATTATGCCGATGGGGAGGGTGTTTGGTAGAAGGTTGGCGGCGGCAACGGCGGGAGTGCGGGCGCCGCATCATTTTGTGAGGCTCAAGGAGGAGCACCGAGCTGATCTTCAGGTTTGGGATGACTTCTTGGGCCAGTACAATGGTCGCTCGCTATGGATGGCCCCAGCGCAGGATACGAGTGATCTGAATATTTTCACGGATGCGGCTGGGGCGGGTGGCTTTGGAGCTTACGGGGGAGGTCCGTGGTGCGCAGGTCAATGGCCGGCTAGCTGGGTGTCCAGTGGATTGACGCGGAATCTGGCCCTGCTCGAGCTGTTTCCCATCGTGGTGGCGGCTACCATTTGGGGGGACAGGCTCAGGGATAAGAAGGTCCGTTTTTACTGCGACAACATGGGTGTGGTGCTTGCCATTAATAACATCACGGCGTCCTCTCCTCCGGTAGTTCAATTGTTGCGACATTTAGTGTTGGTGTGTTTGTCGCTGAACGCGTGGGTGGTGGCGGTGCATGTCCCGGGTGTACGGAATTGTGTTGCTGATGCTCTTTCTCGCTCGCAGTGGGACCGGTTTCGGCAATTGGCTCCGGGAGCGGAACGTATTGGTTTGGCGTGTCCGGATCATCTATGGGATCTGGTATCGGTCCCGTAGAGCAGCTGTTACAAAGGTCTTTGGCGGGCACGACGTGGAGGGCTTATGCTGCTTGTTGGAGGCAGTGGGAGGAGTGGGTAAGAGAGTTGGGTGATGTCAATACGGATAGAGACAGGTTGGTGGCACTTTTGTATTGGTTAGGGGATGCCTGGGAGGCGGGGTTTTCAGTAGCGAAGGTGAACCGGTTTATATCCGCGGTGGCGTTTGGGCTTAAGTTGCGGGGCTTGCGGGATGTATCGAAGGAATTTCTGGTATCGCAGGCTTTGAAGGGGTTGCGCAGAGGTAGGGTGGAGGCGGATAGTAGAAGGCCGGTGTCGTTTGCTTTGCTGGGCTTGTTGGGTGGTTCATTGGCATCGGTATGTCGTTCTTCAGATGAAATGGATTTGTTTCGGTTGGCTTTCTCGTTGGCGTTCTTCGGAGCATTTAGAATAGGTGAGTTGGTGTCGCCAAGTACTAAACAGGCAGGGGGGCTGAGATCTGGGGAGGTGAGCCTTTTTGCAGATCGGTTGGAGGTATGGTTGCGTAGATCAAAAACTGACCAATTAGGGAAGGGAAAACTGATAGTTTTGTTCGCTCTCCCGGGGTCGGTCATGTGCCCAGTAGAGTGCATGCGTGGTTTCACAAAAAACAGGGGGTCTCCAGATTTGCCTTTGTTATGTCATGTGGACGGGTCGTTCTTGTCCAGGTTTCAGTTTGGAGCTGTTTTTAAAAAATGTTTGACGGCGGTTGGGGTTGCGGCAGGCTCATATTCATCTCATTCCTTCCGGATTGGCGCAGCAACGGAAGCAGGGCGCTGGGGGTTGGATGATGAGGGGGTGAGGCGTATTGGTCGTTGGGAGTCTAAAAGGTTTAAGTCCTATGTCCGCCCCCATATGTTGTAATTTTGTTGTTTATGCTTGCAAATGTATATGGTGGTGCCTAACTGTGTTTTCCGTTTCAGATTCGCCTCCTTGTCTGGTGTGGTTGATGGGTCATTCGTACGTGCACTGGGGGGCTTTGAGGGCGGACGTCCGCCCGGATGGTCGCCAGTTGCGCATTCCGCGACAGGATGCGGTTGTGCATTGGCTGGGGTTTAGAGGTATGTCGTGGAACAGGGTGTTGGCGGAATTCCAGACATATGTGCGGCTTGATAGGGTTCCGGAGGTTTTAGTGTTGCACGTGGGTGGGAATGACTTAGGAGTCCGCCCTTTTCGTGAGTTGGTGCGGGATATCAAACATGATTTGTTGTGTTTGTGGGTATCTTATCCCAAGTTGGTGGTAGTGTGGTCGGACATAGTCCCAAGGAAGCATTGGCGGTTAGCTAGATCGGTGGAGAGAGTCAATAAGGCTCGGATAAAAGTTAACCGGGCGGTGTCCCGTTTTGTGGCAAAGAACGGGGGCATTTGCGTGAGGCATAGGGATTTGGAGTCAGGATTGGGGAATTTCTGGAGGAGTGACGGGGTTCATCTGACCGAGGTTGGCATTGATATTTGGAGCTTGGCTATAGCAGAAGGCATAGAAAGGGCGGTGGTGGTGTGGAGGAACTCACAGGCTTAAGGTGGTCAAGGCCTGTTTCGCGGTGGCGGGGGGAGTCCTTGAGGCCAGTCAGTACAAAATGGTGGGGGGGTCGCATCGGGGGTATGCGTCCCCCAAAAAAGGTACATGGTTGAAGACTTCATCGGGTGTTATCCCTTTGAAGTGGTCTTCTGGTAGAAGGTATGTCACTTGAAGGCTTCATCGGGTGTTATCCCTTTGAAGTGGACTTCTAGTGGTCGGTATATCACTTGAGGGCTTCAACGGGTGTTATCCCCTTGAAGTGGACTTCTAGTGGGTGGAGCCATCTGCAGAGGTGAACGGTGCTTCCGAGCTGGTTTACGGCTGGAGGTAATTAGTGGTTTGCAGATGGCTAATTCGGTGTGTTCTTGAAAGGAACATCTGAAGGGGCTTCAAGGACTTCCTCTGCTCGGGTTAATGTTAACGTTTAATGGTTATTTATGATTCTGACCCATGTTGGGTCATGTGAATTATTAGGAGGAATTCTCTGGTGGATTCCTAACTAGTTATCCGAATGTTTCGGATTTAAATTGTTTTTATAAAACTGTGAAATTAATAAACGGCTGCTGTGGCCATTTCACATCCAACCTCGGTGTCATGTGTCGTTACTAAATGGGGGTGGGGGATAGTATGGTTTAAGGTTAACACACGACTCTACCTAGGCAGGTCAAGAAGAGGCTGGACGCAGCTGCAGGCTTGAGGGAAGCCGACATGACCGTCCTGGTAGGGAAAGGGTTAATGTTAAGAGGTGAGGGAAAGGTGAAGAAGCTGAAGGAGGGACGGGGAGGAGCTAGGGGGGACGGGGGGGCCGTTGCTGCGCTTCCCGCTGTTTCTCGGCATTGAGCCGGAAGCAGCGGGAGGAGTAGTACACAAGAAGCAAAGCTCCCACCCTCCCACCCTTGTTTTGTTACTCCTTAGGTCTTCTGTACGTCCGTATATGAGCGTTGTGTTTTATTTTGTGTGTTTATTTAACATGTTTTTCTTTTTTCCGGAGTAGGTTCTGTTGTCATGGCAGCTGGCGGGGGGAGTCCTTGAGGCCAGTCAGTACAAAATGGTGGGGGGGTCGCATCGGGGGTATGCGTCCCCCAAAAAAGGTACATGGTTGAAGACTTCATCGGGTGTTATCCCTTTGAAGTGGTCTTCTGGTAGAAGGTATGTCACTTGAAGGCTTCATCGGGTGTTATCCCTTTGAAGTGGACTTCTAGTGGTCGGTATATCACTTGAGGGCTTCAACGGGTGTTATCCCCTTGAAGTGGACTTCTAGTGGGTGGAGCCATCTGCAGAGGTGAACGGTGCTTCCGAGCTGGTTTACGGCTGGAGGTAATTAGTGGTTTGCAGATGGCTAATTCGGTGTGTTCTTGAAAGGAACATCTGAAGGGGCTTCAAGGACTTCCTCTGCTCGGGTTAATGTTAACGTTTAATGGTTATTTATGATTCTGACCCATGTTGGGTCATGTGAATTATTAGGAGGAATTCTCTGGTGGATTCCTAACTAGTTATCCGAATGTTTCGGATTTAAATTGTTTTTATAAAACTGTGAAATTAATAAACGGCTGCTGTGGCCATTTCACATCCAACCTCGGTGTCATGTGTCGTTACTAAATGGGGGTGGGGGATAGTATGGTTTAAGGTTAACACACGACTCTACCTAGGCAGGTCAAGTGCCGCATGTGTTACTATACTGACTGTAAAGTGCAGCGTGTGTTACTATACTGACTGTAAAGTGCCGCGTGTGTTACTATACTGACTGTAAAGAGCAGCATGCTTTACTATACTGACTGTAAAGAGCAGCATGTGTTACTATACTGACTGTAAAGTGCCGCATGTGTTACTATACTGACTGTAAAGTGCCGCATGTGTTACTATACTGACTGTAAAGTGCCGCATGTGTTACTATACTGACTGTAAAGTGCCGCATGTGTTCCTATACTGACTGTAAAGTGCAGCGTGCATTACTATACTGACTGTAAAGTGCCGCATGTGTTACTATACTGACTGTAAAGTGCCGCATGTGTTCCTATACTGACTGTAAAGTGCAGCGTGCATTACTATACTGACTGTAAAGTGCCGCATGTGTTACTATACTGACTGTAATGTGCCGCATGTGTTACTATACTGACTGTAAAGTGCAGCGTGCGTTACTATACTGACTGTAAAGTGCCGCATGTGTTACTATACTGACTGTAAAGTGCCGCATGTGTTACTATACTGACTGTAAAGTGCAGCGTGCGTTACTATACTGACTGTAAAGTGCAGCGTGCATTACTATACTGACTGTAAAGTGCCGCATGTGTTACTATACTGACTGTAAAGTGCCGCATGTGTTACTATACTGACTGTAAAGTGCAGCGTGTGTTACTATACTGACTGTAAAGTGCCGCGTGTGTTACTATACTGACTGTAAAGAGCAGCATGCTTTACTATACTGACTGTAAAGAGCAGCATGTGTTACTATACTGACTGTAAAGTGCCGCATGTGTTACTATACTGACTGTAAAGTGCCGCATGTGTTACTATACTGACTGTAAAGTGCCGCATGTGTTACTATACTGACTGTAAAGTGCAGCGTGCGTTACTATACTGACTGTAAAGTGCAGCGTGCATTACTATACTGACTGTAAAGAGCAGCATGTGTTACTATACTGACTGTAAAGTGCCGCATGTGTTACTATACTGACTGTAAAGTGCCGCATGTGTTACTATACTGACTGTAAAGTGCCGCATGTGTTACTATACTGACTGTAAAGTGCCGCATGTGTTACTTTACTGACTGTAAAGTGCCGCATGTGTTACTATACTGACTGTAAAGTGCAGCGTGCGTTACTATACTGACTGTAAAGTGCCGCATGTGTTATTATACTGACTGTAAAGTGACGCATGTGTTACTATACTGACTGTAAAGTGCCGCATGTGTTACTATACTGACTGTAAAGTGCAGTGTGCGTTACTATACAGAAGAAGCTGGACGCAGCCTGCAGGGATTAAGGGAAGCCGACATGACCGTCCTGGTAGGGAAAGGGTTAATTAGGTGAGGGAGAGTTGGAGGGAGTTGGAGGGGGGACGGGGAGGAGTTAAGGGGGACGGGGGGCCGTTACTGAGCTTCCCGCTGTTTCTCGGCATTGAGCCGGAAGCAGCGGGAGGAGTAACACGGAAACAGTAAGCTCCCCGTTGCCCGCGCTTCTCAGCATGGCAGAGTTATTGATGTTAGAGCGGCTGCGTGCCGCTGCTGTGCACCACGGTCCCGGTTGGCTAGAGGAGACCGTGGCTGCAATAACGAAGATCCCGGACGCCGTTTCGCCATGTCAGGCCCGGCGTTCTGGGTCTGTTGCAGGGGACAGGCTCCCCTCCCCCGGCCCCCTTACAAGCATGGTTATGGCGGCGGGGGGGGGGGGAGTCGGCAACAACCGCTCCTGCGCAGGGCAGGCAGAGAGCGTTGCCGGGGGTGACGGCGACTCAGGCCGGGTCGACCCGTCCCTCTCGGCGGTCCCGACCTCCAGAGCGCCTCAGTCCGGAGGCAGTCCCGCGGACACGGCGTCGCAGAGGGAGCCCGATCCCGGACGCTGCAGGCCAGGCAGCTGGGAGGACCGCCCCTTCCCAGGCCCTGCGTCCTGGCAGGAATCCCAGGTCGCGACGGGGTCCGGCGGTAAGCAGGGAGTCGCAGGCTGGGCTCCCTGTCACCCCTCCCCCATCAGATGGAAGATTTGGAGGACAAGGTACGGCCGCCCCGCCTGGTGATGTTCCGGCCAGGGGGCAGGCTTCGTCAGGATCGTCTAGACGGACGCCTAGATCTGCAGCGACGTCGAGGCAACAGGTCCGGTCGGAAGTCTGGGTCCCGGCGGTCGGGCGGCAGGTTGCCGGCCCATCGGTCAGCGCGTCTTCAGCCCCGTTCCGAAGATGTCGTTGGGATGGACAGTCGTCGGCGAGAGAAGAGCTGGAGGAAGGTGAACTGGACGTGTATCGTCGAGGTCAGGATGGTCCGGCTGACGGGAACACAGCGCCTGTGCAGCCCGGTGAGTGTATAACTCCATCATTGTCTTATCCAGCGATTTTTATGACGGGTGTCGGCGGGGGGGCTGCTAGCATTGCATCGGGGGCCGGTAGTGGCGCGGGCGGACGCGACGGAGCGCGTTTGGCGGACTTAGTGGGTTGCTTACGGGAGCTGGTGGGGCGCCTAGATAGGGCCGCGGCGCCGGTAGTCACGGAAGTGTCCCCTGCGGTAGTTTGGGAAGGCCCCAGGGACGTGGGATCGTTACAGGCGCGTCCCGTGATGGTGGTTAGAGAGGCGGTCGCGGTGTCGGTACAGACCGAGGCACAAAAGGATGGCGATCGAGTGCGTATTGATGATCGTGCTCGGGGGGAGGTGTACGTTTGTTTTGAAGGTCCGTTGGGGGCGCATTTAAAGCAGGAGGTGCGCGAGCGGATCTGGAAGGACGAATATGTTG
This sequence comes from Rhinoderma darwinii, assembly GCF_050947455.1. Lineage (NCBI taxonomy): Eukaryota > Metazoa > Chordata > Amphibia > Anura > Rhinodermatidae > Rhinoderma > Rhinoderma darwinii. The sequence continues at coordinate 1,421,986 of NW_027464238.1, forward strand.
AGATTTTTTCTCTCTTGCCGCTCGCTAAATTTAATTTGGATAAGGGCAAGCGGGATGAGAGTAAAAAGGACGAGGAGGAACGGCGGCGGTATAGGCTTATCCCGCAGACGTTCGCTAATTGGTCGCAGGCGTTCGCCATATTGGCTAGTGTGATAGGGGAAAAGGCGCCGGAAAATTGTTCGGCGTTGTTTTGTTATTTTGATGCCATTGGGGAGGCTCATAGGGCGTACGGGGGTCAGGCGTGGCTGCGATACGATGAGCAATTCCGTCAGCGGAAGGCGGTTCGGCCGGCGATTCGGTGGGACCAGAAGGATATTGCTCTCTGGTTACGGGTTACGGCTCCGGTTAGGCAGTCCTTTCCCGGGAGCGCCGGCCAGGGAGGCCAGTCTAGTCAGGTTGGACAAAGCGGCGGGGGAAAGGCGAGGTTTTGCTGGCAATTTAATGAAGGTCAGTGCAAGTTCGGGGCCACGTGCAAGTTCAAGCACGTGTGTTCCGAGTGTAATGGTGCATCACACGGAGCGGCAAAATGTCGGCGGAAAAAGAGGTCAGGGAACCACCCCGCCGCGGCTGGTCAAGGGGGTGTCGCCGGTGAGGGTGGAAAAGATGGCCCCTTATCTAAATGAGTATCCGGATAGGGCGGCGGCTAAGTTGCTTTACGAAGGGTTTCGTGTTGGTTTTGTTATTCCTCCGCCTCCTTATGAGGTTCCGGTTACGCGGAGGAATTTAAAATCGGCTTACTTGCATGCAAAAGTCGTGTCGGAAAAGTTGTTAAAAGAAGTTTCGTTGGGCCGCATGTCGGGGCCGTTTGTTGAGGCGCCGGTAAAAGATTTAGTTGTGTCCCCGTTGGGTATTGTCCCTAAACGCGAGCCCGGAAAATTTCGTTTGATTCAACATTTATCGTATCCCAAGGGTTCGTCGGTAAATGACGGGATTGATCACGAGTTGTGCTCCGTAGTTTATACCTCATTCGATAAGGCGGTGGGGTTAGTGCGGGCTGCGGGTCCAGGGGCGTTGCTAGCAAAAACCGACATCGAGGCGGCGTTCAGGTTGTTGCCGGTTCATCCAGAAAGCCAACGGCTGTTGGGTTGTTTTTGGAATGGGGCTTTTTACGTGGATCGGTGCCTTCCGATGGGGTGTTCCCTTTCTTGTGCATACTTCGAGGCGTTTAGTAGCTTCATGGAGTGGGTAACGAGGGGAGTATCCGGGGTCGACTCGCTGATCCATTACTTAGATGATTTTTTGTGCGTTGGCCCGGGGGGTTCGCCGGTTTGCGGTAATTTGCTTCATGCACTACAGAAGGTGGCGAGGGATTTTGGGATTCCTTTGGCGCCGGAAAAAACGGAGGGCCCGGTAGCGACGATTTGTTTTTTGGGAATCGAAATAGACTCGGTGGCAATGGAGTGTCGTCTCCCGGCGGATAAGTTGGGTGCTTTGAGGCTGGAGGTGCGGCGGGCTTGTACAATGAAGAAAATGACGCTGAGGGAGCTTCAGTCACTGCTGGGGAAGTTGAATTTTGCCTGCCGGATTATGCCGATGGGGAGGGTGTTTGGTAGGAGGTTGGCGGCGGCAACGGCGGGAGTGCGTGCGCCGCATCATTTTGTGCGGCTCAAGGAGGAGCACCGAGCTGATCTTCAGGTTTGGGATGACTTCTTGGGCCAGTACAATGGTCGCTCGCTATGGATGGCCCCAGCGCAGGATACGAGTGATTTGAATATTTTCACGGATGCGGCTGGGGCGGGCGGTTTTGGAGCGTACGGGGGAGGTCCGTGGTGCGCAGGTCAATGGCCGGCTACCTGGGTGTCCAGTGGTCTCACGCGGAATCTGGCCCTGCTCGAGCTGTTTCCCATCGTGGTGGCGGCTACCATTTGGGGGGACAGGCTCAGGGATAAGAAGGTCCGTTTTTACTGCGACAACATGGGGGTGGTGCTTGCCATTAATAACATCACGGCGTCCTCTCCTCCGGTAGTTCAATTGTTGCGACATTTAGTGTTGGTGTGTTTGTCGTTGAACGCGTGGGTGGTGGCGGTGCATGTCCCGGGTGTACGGAATTGTATCGCTGATGCTCTCTCTCGCTTGCAGTGGGACCGGTTTCGGCAATTGGCACCAGGAGCGGAACGTCTCGGTTTGGCTTGTCCGGAGCATCTTTGGGATCTGGTATCGGTCCTGTAGAACAGCTGTTACAAAGGTCTTTGGCGCGCACGACGTGGAGTGCTTATGCTGCTTGTTGGAGGCAGTGGGAGGAGTGGGTAAGAGAGTTGGGTGACGTCAATACGGATAGAGACAGGTTGGTGGCACTTTTGTACTGGTTAGGGGACGCCTGGGAGGCGGGGTTTTCAGTGGCGAAGGTGAACCGGTTCATATCTGCGGTGGCGTTTGGGTTTAAGTTGCGGGGCTTTCAGGATGTATCGAAGGAATTTCTGGTATCGCAGGCTTTGAAGGGGTTGCGCCGAGGTAGGGTGGAGGCGGATAGTAGAAGGCCGGTGTCGTTTGCTTTGCTTAGCTCTTTGGGTGGTTCATTAGCATCGGTCTGTCGTTCTTCAGACGAAATGGATTTGTTTCGGTTGGCTTTTTCGTTAGCGTTCTTTGGAGCATTTAGAATAGGTGAGTTGGTGTCGCCAAGTACCAAGCGGGCAGGGGGGCTGAGATCTGGGGAGGTGAGCCTATTCACAGACCGGCTGGAGGTATGGTTGCGTCGGTCTAAAACTGACCAAGTAGGGAGGGGTAAACTGATAGTTTTGTTTGCCCTCCCGGGGTCGGTTATGTGCCCAGTAGAGTGCATGCGGGGTTTTACGCAAAACAGGGGGTCTCCAGATTTGCCTTTGTTACGTCATGTGGACGGGTCGTTTTTGTCCAGGTTTCAGTTTGGAGCTGTATTTAAAAAATGTTTGACGTCGGTTGGTGTTGCGGTAGGCTCATATTCATCTCATTCCTTCAGGATTGGCGCAGCAACAGAAGCAGGGCGCTGGGGGTTGGATGATGAGGGGGTGAGGCGTATTGGTCGTTGGGAGTCTAAAAGGTTTAAGTCCTATGTCCGCCCCCATATGTTATGAATTTTGTTGTTTACGCTTTACAAATGTTATATGGTGGTGCCTAATTGTTTTTTCCGTTTCAGATTCGCCTCCGTGTTTGGTGTGGTTGATGGGTCATTCGTACGTGCACTGGGGGGCTTTGAGGGCGGACGTCCGCCCGGATGGTCGCCAGTTGCGCATTCCGCGACAGGATGCGGTTGTGCATTGGCTGGGTTTTAGAGGTATGTCGTGGAGCAGGGTGTTGGCGGAATTCCAGACATATGCGCGGCTTGATAGGGTTCCGGAGGTTTTAGTGTTGCACGTGGGTGGGAATGACTTAGGAGTCCGCCCCTTTCGTGAGTTGGTGCGGGATATCAAACATGATATGTTGTGTTTGTGGGTATCTTATCCCAAGTTGGTGATAGTGTGGTCGGACATAGTCCCAAGAAAGCATTGGCGGTTAGCTAGATCTGTGGAGAGAGTCAATAAGGCTCGCATTAAAGTTAACCGGGCGGTGTCCCGTTTTGTGGGAAAAAACGGGGGCATTTGCGTGAGGCATAGGGATTTGGAGTCAGGAGTGGGGAATTTCTGGAGGAGTGACGGGGTTCATCTGACCGAGGTTGGCATTGATCTTTGGAGCTTGGCGATAGCAGAAGGCATAGAAAGGGCGGTGGTGGTGTGGAGGAACTCACAGGCTTAAGGTGGTCAAGGCCTGTTTCGCTGTGCGGGGGGAGTCCTTGAGGCCAGTCAGTACAAAATGGTGGGGGGGTCGCATCGGGGGTATGCGTCCCCCAAAAAAGGTACATGGTTGAAGACTTCATCGGGTGTTATCCCTTTGAAGTGGTCTTCTGGTAGAAGGTATATCACTTGAAGGCTTCATCGGGTGTTATCCCTTTGAAGTGGACTTCTAGTGGTCGGTATATCACTTGAGGGCTTCATCGGGTGTTATCCCCTTGAAGTGGACTTCTAGTGGTTGGAGCCATCTGCAGAGGTGAATGGTGCTTCCGAGCTGGTTTACGGCTGGAGGTAATTGGTGGTTTGCAGATGGCTAACTCGGTGTGTTCTTAAAAAAAGGAATATCTGAAAGGGCCTCAAGGACTTCCTCTGCTCGGGTTAATGTTAACGTTAAAATTGTTATTTACGATTCTGACCCATGTTGGGTCATGTGAATTATTAGGAGGAATTCTCTGGTGGATTCCTAACTAGTTATCCGAATGTTTCGGATTTAAATTGTTTTTATAAAACTGTGAAATTAATAAACGGCTGCTGTGGCCATTTCACATCCAACCTCGGTGTCATGTGTCTTTACTAAAGTGGGGGTGGTGGGATAGTATGGTCTAAGGTTAACACACGACTCTACTTAGGCAGGTCATGAATGTGAAGTGCAGCGTGCATTACTATACTGACTGTAAAGTGGCGCATGTGTTACTATACTGACTGTAAAGTGGCGCATGTGTTACTATACTGACTGTAAAGTGCAGCGTGCGTTACTATACTGACTGTAAAGTGCAGCGTGCGTTACTATACTGACTGTAAAGTGCAGCGTGCGTTACTATACTGACTGTAAAGTGCCGCATGTGTTACTATACTGACTGTAAAGTTCCGCATGTGTTACTATACTGACTGTAAAGTGCAGCGTGCGTTACTATACTGACTGTAAAGTGCCGCATGTGTTACTATACTGACTGTAAAGAGCAGCATGTGTTACTATACTGACTGTAAAGTGCAGCGTGTGTTACTATACTGACTGTAAAGTGCCGCGTGTGTTACTATACTGACTGTAAAGAGCAGCATGCTTTACTATACTGACTGTAAAGAGCAGCATGTGTTACTATACTGACTGTAAAGAGCAGCATGTGTTACTATACTGACTGTAAAGTGCCGCATGTGTTACTATACTGACTGTAAAGTGCAGCATGTGTTACTATACTGACTGTAAAGTGCAGCGTGCATTACTATACTGACTGTAAAGTGACGCATGTGTTACTATACTGACTGTAAAGTGCCGCATGTGTTACTATACTGACTGTAAAGTGCAGCGTGCATTACTATACTGACTGTAAAGTGCCGCATGTGTTACTATACTGACTGTAAAGAGCAGCATGTGTTACTATACTGACTGTAAAGTGCAGCGTGTGTTACTATACTGACTGTAAAGTGCCGCGTGTGTTACTATACTGACTGTAAAGAGCAGCATGCTTTACTATACTGACTGTAAAGAGCAGCATGTGTTACTATACTGACTGTAAAGTGCCGCATGTGTTACTATACTGACTGTAAAGTGCAGCGTGCGTTACTATACTGACTGTAATGTGCAGCGTGCATTACTATACTGACTGTAAAGTGCTGCATGTGTTACTATACTGACTGTAAAGTGCCGCATGTGTTACTATACTGACTGTAAAGTGCCGCATGTGTTACTGTACTGACTGTAAAGAGCAGCGTGTGTTACTATACTGACTGTAAAGTGCAGCGTGCGTTACTATACTGACTGTAAAGAGCAGCATGTGTTACTATACTGACTGTAAAGTGCAGCGTGCGTTACTATACTGACTGTAAAGTGGAGCATGTGTTACTATACTGAATGTAAAGTGCCGCATGTGTTACTATACTGACTGTAAAGTGCAGCGTGTGTTACTATACTGACTGTAAAGTGCCGCATGTGTTACTATACTGACTGTAAAGTGCAGCGTGCGTTACTATACTGACTGTAAAGTGCCTCATGTGTTACTATACTGACTGTAAAGTGCCGCATGTGTTACTATACTGACTGTAAAGTGCAGCGTGCGTTACTATACTGACTGTAAAGTGCCGCATATGTTACTATACTGACTGTAAAGTGCCGCATGTGTTACTATACTAACTGTAAAGTGCAGCGTGTGTTACTATACTGACTGTAAAATGCCGCATGTGTTACTATACTGACTGTAAAGTGCCGCATGTGTTACTATACTGACTGTAAAGTGCAGCGTGCTTTACTATACTGACTGTAAAGTGCAGCGTGCGTTACTATACTGACTGTAAAGTGCAGCGTGCGTTACTTTACTGACTGTAAAGTGCCGCGTATGTTACTATACTGACTGTAAAGTGCCGCATGTGTTACTATACTAACTGTAAAGTGCAGCGTGCGTTACTATACTGACTGTAAAGTGCCTCATGTGTTACTATACTGACTGTAAAGTGCCGCATGTGTTACTATACTGACTGTAAAGTGCCGCATGTGTTACTATACTGACTGTAAAGTGCAGCGTGCGTTACTATACTGACTGTAATGTGCAGCGTGCATTACTATACTGACTGTAAAGTGCCGCATGTGTTACTATACTGACTGTAAAGTGCCGCATGTGTTACTGTACTGACTGTAAAGTGCAGCGTGCGTTACTATACTGACTGTAAAGAGCAGCATGTGTTACTATACTGACTGTAAAGTGCAGCGTGTGTTACTATACTGACTGTAAATTGCAGCATGCGTTACTATACTGACTGTAAAGTGCCGCGTGCGTTACTATACTGACTGTAAAGTGCCTCATGTGTTACTATACTGACTGTAAAGTGCCGCATGTGTTACTATACTGACTGTAAAGTGCCGCATGTGTTACTATACTGACTGTAAAGTGCAGCGTGCGTTACTATACTGACTGTAATGTGCAGCGTGCATTACTATACTGACTGTAAAGTGCCGCATGTGTTACTATACTGACTGTAAAGTGCCGCATGTGTTACTGTACTGACTGTAAAGTGCAGCGTGCGTTACTATACTGACTGTAAAGAGCAGCATGTGTTACTATACTGACTGTAAAGTGCAGCGTGTGTTACTATACTGACTGTAAATTGCAGCATGCGTTACTATACTGACTGTAAAGTGCCGCGTGCGTTACTATACTGACTGTAAAGTGCCGCATGTGTTACTATACTGACTGTAAAATGCCGCATGTGTTACTATACTGACTGTAAAGTGCCGCATGTGTTACTATACTGACTGTAAAGTGCAGCGTGCTTTACTATACTGACTGTAAAGTGCAGCGTGCGTTACTATACTGACTGTAAAGTGCAGCGTGCGTTACTATACTGACTGTAAAGTGCCGCGTATGTTACTATACTGACTGTAAAGTGCCGCATGTGTTACTATACTAACTGTAAAGTGCAGCGTGCGTTACTATACTGACTGTAAAGTGCCGCATGTGTTACTATACTCACTGTAAAGTGCAGCGTGCATTACTATACTGACTGTAAAGAGCAGCATGTGTTACTATACTGACTGTAAAGTGCGGCGTGCGTTACTATACTGACTGTAAAGTGGTGCATGTGTTACTATACTGACTGTAAAGTGCTGCATGTGTTACTATACTGACTGTAAAGTGCAGCATGTGTTACTATACTGACTGTAAAGTGCAGCATGCGTTACTATACTAACTGTAAAGTGCCGCATGTGTTACTATACTGACTGTAAAGTGCAGCGTGCGTTACTATACTGACTGTAAAGTGCCGCGTATGTTACTATACTGACTGTAAAGTGCCGCATGTGTTACTATACTGACTGTAAAGTGCAGCGTGCGTTACTATACTGACTGTAAAGTGCCGCATGTGTTACTATACTGACTGTAAAGTGCCGCATGTGTTACTATACTGACTGTAAAGTGCCGCATGTGTTACTGTACTGACTGTAAAGTGCAGCGTGCGTTACTATACTGACTGTAAAGAGCAGCATGTGTTACTATACTGACTGTAAAGTGCAGCGTGCGTTACTATACTGACTGTAAAGAGCAGCATGTGTTACTATACTGACTGTAAAGTGCAGCGTGCCTTACTATACTGACTGTAAAGTGCCTCATGTGTTACTATACTGACTGTAAAGTGCCGCATGTGTTACTATACTGACTGTAAAGAGCAGCATGTGTTACTATACTGACTGTAAAGTGCAGCGTGCCTTACTATACTGACTGTAAAGTGCCTCATGTGTTACTATACTGACTGTAAAGTTCCGCATGTGTTACTATACTGACTGTAAAGTGCAGCGTGTGTTACTATACTGAATGTAAAGTGCCTCATGTGTTACTATACTGACTGTAAAGTGCCGCATGTGTTACTATACTGACTGTAAAGTGCCGCATGTGTTACTATACTGACTGTAAAGTGCAGCGTGCGTTACTATACTGACTGTAATTTGCAGCGTGCATTACTATACTGACTGTAAAGTGCCGCATGTGTTACTATACTGACTGTAAAGTGCCGCATGTGTTACTATACTGACTGTAAAGTGCAGCGTGCGTTACTATACTGACTGTAAAGAGCAGCATGTGTTACTATACTGACTGTAAAGTGCCGCATGTGTTACTATACTGACTGTAAAGTGCAGTGTGCGTTACTATACTGAATGTAAAGTGCAGCGTGCGTTACTATACTGACTGTAAAGTGCCGCATGTGTTACTATACTGACTGTAAAGTGCAGCGTGCGTTACTATACTGACTGTAATGTGCAGCGTGCATTACTATACTGACTGTAAAGTGCCGCATGTGTTACTATACTGACTGTAAAGTGCCGCATGTGTTACTATACTAACTGTAAAGTGCAGCGTGCGTTACTATACTGACTGTAAAGTGCCGCATGTGTTACTATACTCACTGTAAAGTGCAGCGTGCATTACTATACTGACTGTAAAGAGCAGCATGTGTTACTATACTGACTGTAAAGTGCGGCGTGCGTTACTATACTGACTGTAAAGTGGTGCATGTGTTACTATACTGACTGTAAAGTGCTGCATGTGTTACTATACTGACTGTAAAGTGCAGCATGTGTTACTATACTGACTGTAAAGTGCAGCATGCGTTACTATACTAACTGTAAAGTGCCGCATGTGTTACTATACTGACTGTAAAGTGCAGCGTGCGTTACTATACTGACTGTAAAGTGCCGCGTATGTTACTATACTGACTGTAAAGTGCCGCATGTGTTACTATACTGACTGTAAAGTGCAGCGTGCGTTACTATACTGACTGTAAAGTGCCGCATGTGTTACTATACTGACTGTAAAGTGCCGCATGTGTTACTATACTGACTGTAAAGTGCCGCATGTGTTACTGTACTGACTGTAAAGTGCAGCGTGCGTTACTATACTGACTGTAAAGAGCAGCATGTGTTACTATACTGACTGTAAAGTGCAGCGTGCGTTACTATACTGACTGTAAAGAGCAGCATGTGTTACTATACTGACTGTAAAGTGCAGCGTGCCTTACTATACTGACTGTAAAGTGCCTCATGTGTTACTATACTGACTGTAAAGTGCCGCATGTGTTACTATACTGACTGTAAAGAGCAGCATGTGTTACTATACTGACTGTAAAGTGCAGCGTGCCTTACTATACTGACAGTAAAGTGCCTCATGTGTTACTATACTGACTGTAAAGTTCCGCATGTGTTACTATACTGACTGTAAAGTGCAGCGTGCGTTACTATACTGAATGTAAAGTGCCTCATGTGTTACTATACTGACTGTAAAGTGCCGCATGTGTTACTATACTGACTGTAAAGTGCCGCATGTGTTACTATACTGACTGTAAAGTGCAGCGTGCGTTACTATACTGACTGTAATTTGCAGCGTGCATTACTATACTGACTGTAAAGTGCAGCATGTGTTACTATACTGACTGTAAAGTGCCGCATGTGTTACTATACTGACTGTAAAGTGCAGCGTGCGTTACTATACTGACTGTAAAGAGCAGCATGTGTTACTATACTGACTGTAAAGTGCCGCATGTGTTACTATACTGACTGTAAAGTGCAGTGTGCGTTACTATACTGAATGTAAAGTGCAGCGTGCGTTACTATACTGACTGTAAAGTGCCGCATGTGTTACTATACTGACTGTAAAGTGCAGCGTGCGTTACTATACTGACTGTAATGTGCAGCGTGCATTACTATACTGACTGTAAAGTGCCGCATGTGTTACTATACTGACTGTAAAGTGCCGCATGTGTTACTATACTGACTGTAAAGTGCAGTGTGCGTTACTTACTGAATGTAAAGTGCAGCGTGTGTTACTATACTGACTGTAAAGTGCCGCATGTGTTACTATACTGACTGTAAAATGCCGCATGTGTTACTATACTGACTGTAAAGTGCCGCATGTGTTACTATACTGACTGTAAAGTGCAGCGTGCTTTACTATACTGACTGTAAAGTGCAGCGTGCGTTACTATACTGACTGTAAAGTGCAGCGTGCGTTACTATACTGACTGTAAAGTGCCGCGTGCGTTACTATACTGACTGTAAAGTGCCGCATGTGTTACTATACTGACTGTAAAATGCTGCATGTGTTACTATACTGACTGTAAAGTGCCGCATGTGTTACTATACTGACTGTAAAGTGCAGCGTGCTTTACTATACTGACTGTAGAGTGCAGCGTGCGTTACTATACTGACTGTAAAGAGCAGCATGTGTTACTATACTGACTGTAAAGTGCAGCGTGCCTTACTATACTGACTGTAAAGTGCCGCATGTGTTACTATACTGACTGTAAAGTGCCGCATGTGTTACTATACTAACTGTAAAGTGCAGTGTGCGTTACTATACTGAATGTAAAGTGCAGCGTGCGTTACTATACTGACTGTAAAGTGCCGCATGTGTTACTATACTGACTGTAAAGTGCAGCGTGCGTTACTATACTGACTGTAATGTGCCGCATGTGTTACTATACTGACTGTAAAGTGTAGTGTGCGTTACTTACTGAATGTAAAGTGCAGCGTGCGTTACTATACTGACTGTAAAGTGCCGCATGTGTTACTATACTGACTGTAAAATGCTGCATGTGTTACTATACTGACTGTAAAGTGCCGCATGTGTTACTATACTGACTGTAAAGTGCAGCGTGCTTTACTATACTGACTGTAAAGTGCAGCGTGCGTTACTATACTGACTGTAAAGTGCAGCGTGCGTTACTATACTGACTGTAAAGTGCCGCGTGCGTTACTATACTGACTGTAAAGTGCCGCATGTGTTACTATACTGACTGTAAAATGCCGCATGTGTTACTATACTGACTGTAAAGTGCCGCATGTGTTACTATACTGACTGTAAAGTGCAGCGTGCTTTACTATACTGACTGTAAAGTGCAGCGTGTGTTACTATACTGACTGTAAAGTGCAGCGTGTGTTACTATACTGACTGTAAAGTGCAGCGTGCGTTACTATACTGACTGTAAAGTGCCGCGTATGTTACTATACTGACTGTAAAGTGCCGCATGTGTTACTATACTAACTGTAAATTGCAGCGTGCGTTACTATACTGACTGTAAAGTGTCGCATGTGTTACTATACTCACTGTAAAGTGCCGCATGTGTAACTGTACTGACTGTAAAGTGCAGCATGTGTTACTATACTGACTGTAAAGTGCAGCGTGCGTTACTATACTGACTGTAAAGTGCCGCATGTGTTACTATACTGACTGTAAAGTGCCGCATGTGTTACTATACTGACTGTAAAGTGCCGCATGTGTTACTATACTGACTGTAAAGTGCAGCATGTGTTACTATACTGACTGTAAAGTGCAGCGTGCGTTACTATACTGACTGTAAAGTGCCGCATGTGTTACTATACTGACTGTAAAGTGCCGCATGTGTTACTATACTGACTGTAAAGTGCCGCATGTGTTACTATACTGACTGTAAAGTGCCGCATGTGTTACTATACTGACTGTAAAATGGCGCATGTGTTACTATACTGACTGTAAAGTGCTGCATGTGTTACTATACTGACTGTAAAGTGCCGCATGTGTTACTATACTGACTGTAAAGTGCCGCATGTGTTACTATACTGACTGTAAAGTGCAGCGTGCGTTACTATACTGACTGTAAAGTGCAGCGTGTGTTACTATACTGACTGTAAAGAGCAGCATGTGTTACTATACTGACTGTAAAGTGCCGCATGTGTTACTATACTGACTGTAAAGTGCAGTGTGCGTTACTATACTGACTGTAAAGTGCAGCGTGCGTTACTATACTGACTGTAATGTGCAGCGTGCATTACTATACTGACTGTAAAGTGCTGCATGTGTTACTATACTGACTGTAAAGTGCAGCGTGCATTACTATACTGACTGTAAAGTGCTGCATGTGTTACTATACTGACTGTAAAGTGCAGCGTGCGTTACTATACTGACTGTAATGTGCAGCGTGCATTACTATACTGACTGTAAAGTGCTGCATGTGTTACTATACTGACTGTAAAGTGCCGCATGTGTTACTTTACTGACTGTAAAGTGCCGCATGTGTTACTATACTGACTGTAAAGTGTCGCATGTGTTACTATACTGACTGTAAAGTGCAGCGTGCGTTACTATACTGACTGTAAAGAGCAGCATGATTTACTATACTGACTGTAAAGTGCAGCGTGCGTTACTATACTGACTGTAAAGTGCAGCGTGCTTTACTATACTGACTGTAAAGTGCAGCGTGTGTTACTATACTGACTGTAAAGAGCAGCATGCTTTACTATACTGACTGTAAAGTGCAGCATGCGTTACTATACTGACTGTAAAGTGCCGCATGTGTTACTATACTGACTGTAAAGAGCAGCATGTGTTACTATGCTGACTGTAAAGTGCCGCATGTGTTACTATACTGACTGTAAAGTGCCGCATGTGTTACTATATTGACTGTAAAGTGCCGCGTGTGTTACTATACTGACGGTAAAGTGCAGCGTGCGTTACTATACTGACTGTAAAGTGCAGCGTGCGTTACTATACTGACTGTAAAGTGCAGCGTGCGTTACTTTACTGACTGTAAAGTGCCGCATATGTTACTATACTGACTGTAAAGTGCCGCATGTGTTACTATACTGACTGTAAAGTGCAGCGTGCGTTACTATACTGACTGTAAAGTGCCGCATGTGTTACTATACTGACTGTAAAGTGCCGCATGTGTTACTATACTGACTGTAAAGTGCAGCGTGTGTTACTATACTGACTGTAATGTGCAGCGTGCATTACTATACTGACTGTAAAGTGCCGCATGTGTTACTATACTGACTGTAAAGTGCCGCATGTGTTACTATACTGACTGTAAAGTGCCGCATGTGTTACTATACTGACTGTAAAGTGCCGCATGTGTTACTGTACTGACTGTAAAGTGCAGCGTGCGTTACTATACTGACTGTAAAGAGCAGCATGTGTTACTATACTGACTGTAAAGTGCAGCGTGTTTTACTATACTGACTGTAAAGTGCAGCATGCGTTACTATACTGACTGTAAAGTGCAGCGTGCGTTACTATACTGACTGTAAAGAGCAGCATGTGTTACTATACTGACTGTAAAGTGCAGCGTGCCTTACTATACTGACTGTAAAGTGCCGCATGTGTTACTATACTGACTGTAAAGTGCCGCATGTGTTACTATACTAACTGTAAAGTGCAGTGTGCGTTACTATACTGAATGTAAAGTGCAGCGTGCGTTACTATACTGACTGTAAAGTGCCGCATGTGTTACTATACTGACTGTAAAGTGCAGCGTGCGTTACTATACTGACTGTAATGTGCAGCGTACATTACTATACTGACTGTAAAGTGCCGCATGTGTTACTATACTGACTGTAAAGTGCCGCATGTGTTACTATACTGACTGTAAAGTGCAGTGTGCGTTACTATACTGAATGTAAAGTGCAGTGTGCGTTACTATACTGACTGTAAAGTGCCGCATGTGTTACTATACTGACTGTAAAATGCCGCATGTGTTACTATACTGACTGTAAAGTGCCGCATGTGTTACTATACTGACTGTAAAGTGCAGCGTGCTTTACTATACTGACTGTAAAGTGCAGCGTGCGTTACTATACTGACTGTAAAGTGCAGCGTGCGTTACTATACTGACTGTAAAGTGCCGCGTATGTTACTATACTGACTGTAAAGTGCCGCATGTGTTACTATACTAACTGTAAAGTGCAGCGTGCGTTACTATACTGACTGTAAAGTGCCGCATGTGTTACTATACTCACTGTAAAGTGCAGCGTGCATTACTATACTGACTGTAAAGAGCAGCATGTGTTACTATACTGACTGTAAAGTGCAGCGTGCGTTACTATACTGACTGTAAAGTGCCGCATGTGTTACTATACTGACTGTAAAGTGCTGCATGTGTTACTATACTGACTGTAAAGTGCAGCATGTGTTACTATACTGACTGTAAAGTGCCGCATGTGTTACTATACTGACTGTAAAGTGCAGCGTGTGTTACTATACTGACTGTAAAGTGCCGCATGTGTTACTATACTGACTGTAAAGTGCAGCGTGCGTGACTATACTGACTGTAAAGTGCCGCGTATGTTACTATACTGACTGTAAAGTGCCGCATGTGTTACTATACTGACTGTAAAGTGCAGCGTGTGTTACTATACTGACTGTAATGTGCAGCGTGCATTACTATACTGACTGTAAAGTGCCGCATGTGTTACTATACTGACTGTAAAGTGCCGCATGTGTTACTATACTGACTGTAAAGTGCCGCATGTGTTACTATACTGACTGTAAAGTGCCGCATGTGTTACTGTACTGACTGTAAAGTGCAGCGTGCGTTACTATACTGACTGTAAAGAGCAGCATGTGTTACTATACTGACTGTAAAGTGCAGCGTGTTTTACTATACTGACTGTAAAGTGCAGCATGCGTTACTATACTGACTGTAAAGTGCAGCGTGCGTTACTATACTGACTGTAAAGAGCAGCATGTGTTACTATACTGACTGTAAAGTGCAGCGTGCCTTACTATACTGACTGTAAAGTGCCGCATGTGTTACTATACTGACTGTAAAGTGCCGCATGTGTTACTATACTAACTGTAAAGTGCAGTGTGCGTTACTATACTGAATGTAAAGTGCAGCGTGCGTTACTATACTGACTGTAAAG
>NW_027464239.1:0-171505 GCF_050947455.1 Rhinoderma darwinii
AGAATAACAAACTGTGCAAGGATGGAGGTTGTAGGAGCAAGGAGAAGTTGTCTGTAAAGTTGGTGGATGCCTATTTTCCATTTTGCAGTCCCTTGTCTCCCTCTTGTGGCCTCCTGGAGGCAACTAGCTGTGCAAAAAAAAGACAGCCTGGCGGCCGGCTGTTGCAGTGTTGCCCTCTCAGGCAACACTGAGTGACTGACTGAGCCTCACCGTCTTATATAAAGTTCAGACGGAACTTTGCACGTGTCATAGTGGAGCCCTCAGGATTCCAGAGCCAGCTTTCTGACATCATAATGGGGCCTCAGAGATAAAAGCCTGGGCCCAGGCAGTGTTGGTCAGTGCTGCTCAGCAGGCAGCACTGGACTGGACTGGATTACAGCTGATACAAGGTGTGAAGGAACAAGGGGTGGCTGTGGGCATGCACTTGCTGCCGCTGCCAGTGTTTATCTGCATGGCAGCAGGGCATTTGGGCGTTGCCAGGAAGGCGTTTTTATGTAGATTCCTCCTCTTTCAGCACTGCATTGTGGTGCAAGCAAAAGAAGCAAATCCTGTCTGGCTTCCTCTCCGGCCTTTATTCACCTCCCGTGTAGCTGTGAGTGTGTGAGCCTGCAGGGCCCCATGGAATTGCCTAGAAGTAGGCTGAATCGCTGCAAGGGCTGAACAGCAGTATCGGGCAGGCTCGGGCAACGCGCGGCCCGTTCGGGTTATCGCTTCTCGGCCTTTTGGCTAAGATCAAGTGTAGTATCTGTTCTTATCAGTTTAATATCTGATACGTCCCCTATCTGGGGACCATATATTAAATGGATTTTTAGAACAGGGAGATGGAAATAGAGCTTGCTCTGTCCACTCCACGCATTGACCTGGTATTGCAGTATTTCCAGGACCGGTGCACCCTTTCCTTATGTGTTGACTAAAAGCAGATTCCAAAAGTGTTTTTTGTCTTTGCTATTGTTTCTGTCTTTCTGAAGGGATCTCCCCTTTTAATCCCATTATTTCAACACCTGTTGGACAATGCATGAGTGATAATGAGCTCATTGATTAAATGCAATTAATGAATAGATTGCCACCTCTTGTTGTGTGTCGTCTGTGTTTCTGTGTTTCCGGCATTTCACATTGGAACACCTCATTCACCTTCCTTGTCTTCTCTCCGCCCTCCCTTTTAGGTAAGTTAAAGAGCTGCACCTGAGCCAGCCACTGATTGATTGATTGATTGATTGATTGATTGATTGATTGATTGATTGATTGATTGATTGATTGATTGATTGATTGATGCAGCACAACAGTCAAATAGTGGAGTGGAGTAGGGGAACAGCAAACAGCCAATAAAGCAGCCCGCCCGCTCGCCTGCCCGCCACAATGGACCTACCTGTGTACACTAGATGGATGTGATGGAATGTACTGTCGTCCCTACATTTCAAGAAGAAGTAAGAATTGCAGTTGCAACAAAGCCTTGCTTGCCTACAAAGAGAGCAGCAATTTGGATTTGTTACTATGTTACCTAGAAGAATAACAAACTGTGCAAGGATGGAGGTTGTAGGAGCAAGGAGAAGTTGTCTGTAAAGTTGGAGGATGCCTATTTTCCATTTTGCAGTCCCTTGTCTCCCTCTTGTGGCCTCCTGGAGGCAACTAGCTGTGCAAAAAAAAGACAGCCTGGCGGCCGGCTGTTGCAGTGTTGCCCTCTCAGGCAACACTGAGTGACTGACTGAGCCTCACCGTCTTATATAAAGTTCAGACGGAACTTTGCACGTGTCATAGTGGAGCCCTCAGGATTCCAGAGCCAGCTTTCTGACATCATAATGGGGCCTCAGAGATAAAAGCCTGGGCCCAGGCAGTGTTGGTCAGTGCTGCTCAGCAGGCAGCACTGGACTGGACTGGATTACAGCTGATACAAGGTGTGAAGGAACAAGGGGTGGCTGTGGGCATGCACTTGCTGCCGCTGCCAGTGTTTATCTGCATGGCAGCAGGGCATTTGGGCGTTGCCAGGAAGGCGTTTTTATGTAGATTCCTCCTCTTTCAGCACTGCATTGTGGTGCAAGCAAAAGAAGCAAATCCTGTCTGGCTTCCTCTCCGGCCTTTATTCACCTCCCGTGTAGCTGTGAGTGTGTGAGCCTGCAGGGCCCCATGGAATTGCCTAGAAGTAGGCTGAATCGCTGCAAGGGCTGAACAGCAGTATCGGGCAGGCTCGGGCAACGCGCGGCCCGTTCGGGTTATCGCTTCTCGGCCTTTTGGCTAAGATCAAGTGTAGTATCTGTTCTTATCAGTTTAATATCTGATACGTCCCCTATCTGGGGACCATATATTAAATGGATTTTTAGAACAGGGAGATGGAAATAGAGCTTGCTCTGTCCACTCCACGCATTGACCTGGTATTGCAGTATTTCCAGGACCGGTGCACCCTTTCCTTATGTGTTGACTAAAAGCAGATTCCAAAAGTGTTTTTTGTCTTTGCTATTGTTTCTGTCTTTCTGAAGGGATCTCCCCTTTTAATCCCATTATTTCAACACCTGTTGGACAATGCATGAGTGATAATGAGCTCATTGATTAAATGCAATTAATGAATAGATTGCCACCTCTTGTTGTGTGTCGTCTGTGTTTCTGTGTTTCCGGCATTTCACATTGGAACACCTCATTCACCTTCCTTGTCTTCTCTCCGCCCTCCCTTTTAGGTAAGTTAAAGAGCTGCACCTGAGCCAGCCACTGATTGATTGATTGATTGATTGATTGATTGATTGATTGATTGATTGATTGATTGATTGATGCAGCACAACAGTCAAATAGTGGAGTGGAGTAGGGGAACAGCAAACAGCCAATAAAGCAGCCCGCCCGCTCGCCTGCCCGCCACAATGGACCTACCTGTGTACACTAGATGGATGTGATGGAATGTACTGTCGTCCCTACATTTCAAGAAGAAGTAAGAATTGCAGTTGCAACAAAGCCTTGCTTGCCTACAAAGAGAGCAGCAATTTGGATTTGTTACTATGTTACCTAGAAGAATAACAAACTGTGCAAGGATGGAGGTTGTAGGAGCAAGGAGAAGTTGTCTGTAAAGTTGGTGGATGCCTATTTTCCATTTTGCAGTCCCTTGTCTCCCTCTTGTGGCCTCCTGGAGGCAACTAGCTGTGCAAAAAAAAGACAGCCTGGCGGCCGGCTGTTGCAGTGTTGCCCTCTCAGGCAACACTGAGTGACTGACTGAGCCTCACCGTCTTATATAAAGTTCAGACGGAACTTTGCACGTGTCATAGTGGAGCCCTCAGGATTCCAGAGCCAGCTTTCTGACATCATAATGGGGCCTCAGAGATAAAAGCCTGGGCCCAGGCAGTGTTGGTCAGTGCTGCTCAGCAGGCAGCACTGGACTGGACTGGATTACAGCTGATACAAGGTGTGAAGGAACAAGGGGTGGCTGTGGGCATGCACTTGCTGCCGCTGCCAGTGTTTATCTGCATGGCAGCAGGGCATTTGGGCGTTGCCAGGAAGGCGTTTTTATGTAGATTCCTCCTCTTTCAGCACTGCATTGTGGTGCAAGCAAAAGAAGCAAATCCTGTCTGGCTTCCTCTCCGGCCTTTATTCACCTCCCGTGTAGCTGTGAGTGTGTGAGCCTGCAGGGCCCCATGGAATTGCCTAGAAGTAGGCTGAATCGCTGCAAGGGCTGAACAGCAGTATCGGGCAGGTTCGGGCAACGCGCGGCCCGTTCGGGTTATCGCTTCTCGGCCTTTTGGCTAAGATCAAGTGTAGTATCTGTTCTTATCAGTTTAATATCTGATACGTCCCCTATCTGGGGACCATATATTAAATGGATTTTTAGAACAGGGAGATGGAAATAGAGCTTGCTCTGTCCACTCCACGCATTGACCTGGTATTGCAGTATTTCCAGGACCGGTGCACCCTTTCCTTATATGTTGACTAAAAGCAGATTCCAAAAGTGTTTTTTGTCTTTGCTATTGTTTCTGTCTTTCTGAAGGGATCTCCCCTTTTAATCCCATTATTTCAACACCTGTTGGACAATGCATGAGTGATAATGAGCTCATTGATTAAATGCAATTAATGAATAGATTGCCACCTCTTGTTGTGTGTCGTCTGTGTTTCTGTGTTTCCGGCATTTCACATTGGAACACCTCATTCACCTTCCTTGTCTTCTCTCCGCCCTCCCTTTTAGGTAAGTTAAAGAGCTGCACCTGAGCCAGCCACTGATTGATTGATTGATTGATTGATTGATTGATTGATTGATTGATTGATTGATTGATTGATTGATGCAGCACAACAGTCAAATAGTGGAGTGGAGTAGGGGAACAGCAAACAGCCAATAAAGCAGCCCGCCCGCTCGCCTGCCCGCCACAATGGACCTACCTGTGTACACTAGATGGATGTGATGGAATGTACTGTCGTCCCTACATTTCAAGAAGAAGTAAGAATTGCAGTTGCAACAAAGCCTTGCTTGCCTACAAAGAGAGCAGCAATTTGGATTTGTTACTATGTTACCTAGAAGAATAACAAACTGTGCAAGGATGGAGGTTGTAGGAGCAAGGAGAAGTTGTCTGTAAAGTTGGTGGATGCCTATTTTCCATTTTGCAGTCCCTTGTCTCCCTCTTGTGGCCTCCTGGAGGCAACTAGCTGTGCAAAAAAAAGACAGCCTGGCGGCCGGCTGTTGCAGTGTTGCCCTCTCAGGCAACACTGAGTGACTGACTGAGCCTCACCGTCTTATATAAAGTTCAGACGGAACTTTGCACGTGTCATAGTGGAGCCCTCAGGATTCCAGAGCCAGCTTTCTGACATCATAATGGGGCCTCAGAGATAAAAGCCTGGGCCCAGGCAGTGTTGGTCAGTGCTGCTCAGCAGGCAGCACTGGACTGGACTGGATTACAGCTGATACAAGGTGTGAAGGAACAAGGGGTGGCTGTGGGCATGCACTTGCTGCCGCTGCCAGTGTTTATCTGCATGGCAGCAGGGCATTTGGGCGTTGCCAGGAAGGCGTTTTTATGTAGATTCCTCCTCTTTCAGCACTGCATTGTGGTGCAAGCAAAAGAAGCAAATCCTGTCTGGCTTCCTCTCCGGCCTTTATTCACCTCCCGTGTAGCTGTGAGTGTGTGAGCCTGCAGGGCCCCATGGAATTGCCTAGAAGTAGGCTGAATCGCTGCAAGGGCTGAACAGCAGTATCGGGCAGGCTCGGGCAACGCGCGGCCCGTTCGGGTTATCGCTTCTCGGCCTTTTGGCTAAGATCAAGTGTAGTATCTGTTCTTATCAGTTTAATATCTGATACGTCCCCTATCTGGGGACCATATATTAAATGGATTTTTAGAACAGGGAGATGGAAATAGAGCTTGCTCTGTCCACTCCACGCATTGACCTGGTATTGCAGTATTTCCAGGACCGGTGCACCCTTTCCTTATGTGTTGACTAAAAGCAGATTCCAAAAGTGTTTTTTGTCTTTGCTATTGTTTCTGTCTTTCTGAAGGGATCTCCCCTTTTAATCCCATTATTTCAACACCTGTTGGACAATGCATGAGTGATAATGAGCTCATTGATTAACTGCAATTAATGAATAGATTGCCACCTCTTGTTGTGTGTCGTCTGTGTTTCTGTGTTTCCGGCATTTCACATTGGAACACCTCATTCACCTTCCTTGTCTTCTCTCCGCCCTCCCTTTTAGGTAAGTTAAAGAGCTGCACCTGAGCCAGCCACTGATTGATTGATTGATTGATTGATTGATTGATTGATGCAGCACAACAGTCAAATAGTGGAGTGGAGTAGGGGAACAGCAAACAGCCAATAAAGCAGCCCGCCCGCTCGCCTGCCCGCCACAATGGACCTACCTGTGTACACTAGATGGATGTGATGGAATGTACTGTCGTCCCTACATTTCAAGAAGAAGTAAGAATTGCAGTTGCAACAAAGCCTTGCTTGCCTACAAAGAGAGCAGCAATTTGGATTTGTTACTATGTTACCTAGAAGAATAACAAACTGTGCAAGGATGGAGGTTGTAGGAGCAAGGAGAAGTTGTCTGTAAAGTTGGTGGATGCCTATTTTCCATTTTGCAGTCCCTTGTCTCCCTCTTGTGGCCTCCTGGAGGCAACTAGCTGTGCAAAAAAAAGACAGCCTGGCGGCCGGCTGTTGCAGTGTTGCCCTCTCAGGCAACACTGAGTGACTGACTGAGCCTCACCGTCTTATATAAAGTTCAGACGGAACTTTGCACGTGTCATAGTGGAGCCCTCAGGATTCCAGAGCCAGCTTTCTGACATCATAATGGGGCCTCAGAGATAAAAGCCTGGGCCCAGGCAGTGTTGGTCAGTGCTGCTCAGCAGGCAGCACTGGACTGGACTGGATTACAGCTGATACAAGGTGTGAAGGAACAAGGGGTGGCTGTGGGCATGCACTTGCTGCCGCTGCCAGTGTTTATCTGCATGGCAGCAGGGCATTTGGGCGTTGCCAGGAAGGCGTTTTTATGTAGATTCCTCCTCTTTCAGCACTGCATTGTGGTGCAAGCAAAAGAAGCAAATCCTGTCTGGCTTCCTCTCCGGCCTTTATTCACCTCCCGTGTAGCTGTGAGTGTGTGAGCCTGCAGGGCCCCATGGAATTGCCTAGAAGTAGGCTGAATCGCTGCAAGGGCTGAACAGCAGTATCGGGCAGGCTCGGGCAACGCGCGGCTCGTTCGGGTTATCGCTTCTCGGCCTTTTGGCTAAGATCAAGTGTAGTATCTGTTCTTATCAGTTTAATATCTGATACGTCCCCTATCTGGGGACCATATATTAAATGGATTTTTAGAACAGGGAGATGGAAATAGAGCTTGCTCTGTCCACTCCACGCATTGACCTGGTATTGCAGTATTTCCAGGACCGGTGCACCCTTTCCTTATGTGTTGACTAAAAGCAGATTCCAAAAGTGTTTTTTGTCTTTGCTATTGTTTCTGTCTTTCTGAAGGGATCTCCCCTTTTAATCCCATTATTTCAACACCTGTTGGACAATGCATGAGTGATAATGAGCTCATTGATTAAATGCAATTAATGAATAGATTGCCACCTCTTGTTGTGTGTCGTCTGTGTTTCTGTGTTTCCGGCATTTCACATTGGAACACCTCATTCACCTTCCTTGTCTTCTCTCCGCCCTCCCTTTTAGGTAAGTTAAAGAGCTGCACCTGAGCCAGCCACTGATTGATTGATTGATTGATTGATTGATTGATTGATTGATTGATTGATTGATTGATTGATTGATTGATTGATTGATTGATTGATGCAGCACAACAGTCAAATAGTGGAGTGGAGTAGGGGAACAGCAAACAGCCAATAAAGCAGCCCGCCCGCTCGCCTGCCCGCCACAATGGACCTACCTGTGTACACTAGATGGATGTGATGGAATGTACTGTCGTCCCTACATTTCAAGAAGAAGTAAGAATTGCAGTTGCAACAAAGCCTTGCTTGCCTACAAAGAGAGCAGCAATTTGGATTTGTTACTATGTTACCTAGAAGAATAACAAACTGTGCAAGGATGGAGGTTGTAGGAGCAAGGAGAAGTTGTCTGTAAAGTTGGTGGATGCCTATTTTCCATTTTGCAGTCCCTTGTCTCCCTCTTGTGGCCTCCTGGAGGCAACTAGCTGTGCAAAAAAAAGACAGCCTGGCGGCCGGCTGTTGCAGTGTTGCCCTCTCAGGCAACACTGAGTGACTGACTGAGCCTCAGCGTCTTATATAAAGTTCAGACGGAACTTTGCACGTGTCATAGTGGAGCCCTCAGGATTCCAGAGCCAGCTTTCTGACATCATAATGGGGCCTCAGAGATAAAAGCCTGGGCCCAGGCAGTGTTGGTCAGTGCTGCTCAGCAGGCAGCACTGGACTGGACTGGATTACAGCTGATACAAGGTGTGAAGGAACAAGGGGTGGCTGTGGGCATGCACTTGCTGCCGCTGCCAGTGTTTATCTGCATGGCAGCAGGGCATTTGGGCGTTGCCAGGAAGGCGTTTTTATGTAGATTCCTCCTCTTTCAGCACTGCATTGTGGTGCAAGCAAAAGAAGCAAATCCTGTCTGGCTTCCTCTCCGGCCTTTATTCACCTCCCGTGTAGCTGTGAGTGTGTGAGCCTGCAGGGCCCCATGGAATTGCCTAGAAGTAGGCTGAATCGCTGCAAGGGCTGAACAGCAGTATCGGGCAGGCTCGGGCAACGCGCGGCCCGTTCGGGTTATCGCTTCTCGGCCTTTTGGCTAAGATCAAGTGTAGTATCTGTTCTTATCAGTTTAATATCTGATACGTCCCCTATCTGGGGACCATATATTAAATGGATTTTTAGAACAGGGAGATGGAAATAGAGCTTGCTCTGTCCACTCCACGCATTGACCTGGTATTGCAGTATTTCCAGGACCGGTGCACCCTTTCCTTATGTGTTGACTAAAAGCAGATTCCAAAAGTGTTTTTTGTCTTTGCTATTGTTTCTGTCTTTCTGAAGGGATCTCCCCTTTTAATCCCATTATTTCAACACCTGTTGGACAATGCATGAGTGATAATGAGCTCATTGATTAAATGCAATTAATGAATAGATTGCCACCTCTTGTTGTGTGTCGTCTGTGTTTCTGTGTTTCCGGCATTTCACATTGGAACACCTCATTCACCTTCCTTGTCTTCTCTCCGCCCTCCCTTTTAGGTAAGTTAAAGAGCTGCACCTGAGCCAGCCACTGATTGATTGATTGATTGATTGATTGATTGATTGATTGATTGATTGATTGATTGATTGATGCAGCACAACAGTCAAATAGTGGAGTGGAGTAGGGGAACAGCAAACAGCCAATAAAGCAGCCCGCCCGCTCGCCTGCCCGCCACAATGGACCTACCTGTGTACACTAGATGGATGTGATGGAATGTACTGTCGTCCCTACATTTCAAGAAGAAGTAAGAATTGCAGTTGCAACAAAGCCTTGCTTGCCTACAAAGAGAGCAGCAATTTGGATTTGTTACTATGTTACCTAGAAGAATAACAAACTGTGCAAGGATGGAGGTTGTAGGAGCAAGGAGAAGTTGTCTGTAAAGTTGGTGGATGCCTATTTTCCATTTTGCAGTCCCTTGTCTCCCTCTTGTGGCCTCCTGGAGGCAACTAGCTGTGCAAAAAAAAGACAGCCTGGCGGCCGGCTGTTGCAGTGTTGCCCTCTCAGGCAACACTGAGTGACTGACTGAGCCTCACCGTCTTATATAAAGTTCAGACGGAACTTTGCACGTGTCATAGTGGAGCCCTCAGGATTCCAGAGCCAGCTTTCTGACATCATAATGGGGCCTCAGAGATAAAAGCCTGGGCCCAGGCAGTGTTGGTCAGTGCTGCTCAGCAGGCAGCACTGGACTGGACTGGATTACAGCTGATACAAGGTGTGAAGGAACAAGGGGTGGCTGTGGGCATGCACTTGCTGCCGCTGCCAGTGTTTATCTGCATGGCAGCAGGGCATTTGGGCGTTGCCAGGAAGGCGTTTTTATGTAGATTCCTCCTCTTTCAGCACTGCATTGTGGTGCAAGCAAAAGAAGCAAATCCTGTCTGGCTTCCTCTCCGGCCTTTATTCACCTCCCGTGTAGCTGTGAGTGTGTGAGCCTGCAGGGCCCCATGGAATTGCCTAGAAGTAGGCTGAATCGCTGCAAGGGCTGAACAGCAGTATCGGGCAGGCTCGGGCAACGCGCGGCCCGTTCGGGTTATCGCTTCTCGGCCTTTTGGCTAAGATCAAGTGTAGTATCTGTTCTTATCAGTTTAATATCTGATACGTCCCCTATCTGGGGACCATATATTAAATGGATTTTTAGAACAGGGAGATGGAAATAGAGCTTGCTCTGTCCACTCCACGCATTGACCTGGTATTGCAGTATTTCCAGGACCGGTGCACCCTTTCCTTATGTGTTGACTAAAAGCAGATTCCAAAAGTGTTTTTTGTCTTTGCTATTGTTTCTGTCTTTCTGAAGGGATCTCCCCTTTTAATCCCATTATTTCAACACCTGTTGGACAATGCATGAGTGATAATGAGCTCATTGATTAAATGCAATTAATGAATAGATTGCCACCTCTTGTTGTGTGTCGTCTGTGTTTCTGTGTTTCCGGCATTTCACATTGGAACACCTCATTCACCTTCCTTGTCTTCTCTCCGCCCTCCCTTTTAGGTAAGTTAAAGAGCTGCACCTGAGCCAGCCACTGATTGATTGATTGATTGATTGATTGATTGATTGATTGATTGATGCAGCACAACAGTCAAATAGTGGAGTGGAGTAGGGGAACAGCAAACAGCCAATAAAGCAGCCCGCCCGCTCGCCTGCCCGCCACAATGGACCTACCTGTGTACACTAGATGGATGTGATGGAATGTACTGTCGTCCCTACATTTCAAGAAGAAGTAAGAATTGCAGTTGCAACAAAGCCTTGCTTGCCTACAAAGAGAGCAGCAATTTGGATTTGTTACTATGTTACCTAGAAGAATAACAAACTGTGCAAGGATGGAGGTTGTAGGAGCAAGGAGAAGTTGTCTGTAAAGTTGGTGGATGCCTATTTTCCATTTTGCAGTCCCTTGTCTCCCTCTTGTGGCCTCCTGGAGGCAACTAGCTGTGCAAAAAAAAGACAGCCTGGCGGCCGGCTGTTGCAGTGTTGCCCTCTCAGGCAACACTGAGTGACTGACTGAGCCTCACCGTCTTATATAAAGTTCAGACGGAACTTTGCACGTGTCATAGTGGAGCCCTCAGGATTCCAGAGCCAGCTTTCTGACATCATAATGGGGCCTCAGAGATAAAAGCCTGGGCCCAGGCAGTGTTGGTCAGTGCTGCTCAGCAGGCAGCACTGGACTGGACTGGATTACAGCTGATACAAGGTGTGAAGGAACAAGGGGTGGCTGTGGGCATGCACTTGCTGCCGCTGCCAGTGTTTATCTGCATGGCAGCAGGGCATTTGGGCGTTGCCAGGAAGGCGTTTTTATGTAGATTCCTCCTCTTTCAGCACTGCATTGTGGTGCAAGCAAAAGAAGCAAATCCTGTCTGGCTTCCTCTCCGGCCTTTATTCACCTCCCGTGTAGCTGTGAGTGTGTGAGCCTGCAGGGCCCCATGGAATTGCCTAGAAGTAGGCTGAATCGCTGCAAGGGCTGAACAGCAGTATCGGGCAGGCTCGGGCAACGCGCGGCCCGTTCGGGTTATCGCTTCTCGGCCTTTTGGCTAAGATCAAGTGTAGTATCTGTTCTTATCAGTTTAATATCTGATACGTCCCCTATCTGGGGACCATATATTAAATGGATTTTTAGAACAGGGAGATGGAAATAGAGCTTGCTCTGTCCACTCCACGCATTGACCTGGTATTGCAGTATTTCCAGGACCGGTGCACCCTTTCCTTATGTGTTGACTAAAAGCAGATTCCAAAAGTGTTTTTTGTCTTTGCTATTGTTTCTGTCTTTCTGAAGGGATCTCCCCTTTTAATCCCATTATTTCAACACCTGTTGGACAATGCATGAGTGATAAAGAGCTCATTGATTAAATGCAATTAATGAATAGATTGCCACCTCTTGTTGTGTGTCGTCTGTGTTTCTGTGTTTCCGGCATTTCACATTGGAACACCTCATTCACCTTCCTTGTCTTCTCTCCGCCCTCCCTTTTAGGTAAGTTAAAGAGCTGCACCTGAGCCAGCCACTGATTGATTGATTGATTGATTGATTGATTGATTGATTGATTGATTGATTGATTGATGCAGCACAACAGTCAAATAGTGGAGTGGAGTAGGGGAACAGCAAACAGCCAATAAAGCAGCCCGCCCGCTCGCCTGCCCGCCACAATGGACCTACCTGTGTACACTAGATGGATGTGATGGAATGTACTGTCGTCCCTACATTTCAAGAAGAAGTAAGAATTGCAGTTGCAACAAAGCCTTGCTTGCCTACAAAGAGAGCAGCAATTTGGATTTGTTACTATGTTACCTAGAAGAATAACAAACTGTGCAAGGATGGAGGTTGTAGGAGCAAGGAGAAGTTGTCTGTAAAGTTGGTGGATGCCTATTTTCCATTTTGCAGTCCCTTGTCTCCCTCTTGTGGCCTCCTGGAGGCAACTAGCTGTGCAAAAAAAAGACAGCCTGGCAGCCGGCTGTTGCAGTGTTGCCCTCTCAGGCAACACTGAGTGACTGACTGAGCCTCACCGTCTTATATAAAGTTCAGACGGAACTTTGCACGTGTCATAGTGGAGCCCTCAGGATTCCAGAGCCAGCTTTCTGACATCATAATGGGGCCTCAGAGATAAAAGCCTGGGCCCAGGCAGTGTTGGTCAGTGCTGCTCAGCAGGCAGCACTGGACTGGACTGGATTACAGCTGATACAAGGTGTGAAGGAACAAGGGGTGGCTGTGGGCATGCACTTGCTGCCGCTGCCAGTGTTTATCTGCATGGCAGCAGGGCATTTGGGCGTTGCCAGGAAGGCGTTTTTATGTAGATTCCTCCTCTTTCAGCACTGCATTGTGGTGCAAGCAAAAGAAGCAAATCCTGTCTGGCTTCCTCTCCGGCCTTTATTCACCTCCCGTGTAGCTGTGAGTGTGTGAGCCTGCAGGGCCCCATGGAATTGCCTAGAAGTAGGCTGAATCGCTCCAAGGGCTGAACAGCAGTATCGGGCAGGCTCGGGCAACGCGCGGCCCGTTCGGGTTATCGCTTCTCGGCCTTTTGGCTAAGATCAAGTGTAGTATCTGTTCTTATCAGTTTAATATCTGATACGTCCCCTATCTGGGGACCATATATTAAATGGATTTTTAGAACAGGGAGATGGAAATAGAGCTTGCTCTGTCCACTCCACGCATTGACCTGGTATTGCAGTATTTCCAGGACCGGTGCACCCTTTCCTTATGTGTTGACTAAAAGCAGATTCCAAAAGTGTTTTTTGTCTTTGCTATTGTTTCTGTCTTTCTGAAGGGATCTCCCCTTTTAATCCCATTATTTCAACACCTGTTGGACAATGCATGAGTGATAATGAGCTCATTGATTAAATGCAATTAATGAATAGATTGCCACCTCTTGTTGTGTGTCGTCTGTGTTTCTGTGTTTCCGGCATTTCACATTGGAACACCTCATTCACCTTCCTTGTCTTCTCTCCGCCCTCCCTTTTAGGTAAGTTAAAGAGCTGCACCTGAGCCAGCCACTGATTGATTGATTGATTGATTGATTGATTGATTGATTGATTGATTGATTGATTGATGCAGCACAACAGTCAAATAGTGGAGTGGAGTAGGGGAACAGCAAACAGCCAATAAAGCAGCCCGCCCGCTCGCCTGCCCGCCACAATGGACCTACCTGTGTACACTAGATGGATGTGATGGAATGTACTGTTGTCCCTACATTTCAAGAAGAAGTAAGAATTGCAGTTGCAACAAAGCCTTGCTTGCCTACAAAGAGAGCAGCAATTTGGATTTGTTACTATGTTACCTAGAAGAATAACAAACTGTGCAAGGATGGAGGTTGTAGGAGCAAGGAGAAGTTGTCTGTAAAGTTGGTGGATGCCTATTTTCCATTTTGCAGTCCCTTGTCTCCCTCTTGTGGCCTCCTGGAGGCAACTAGCTGTGCAAAAAAAAGACAGCCTGGCGGCCGGCTGTTGCAGTGTTGCCCTCTCAGGCAACACTGAGTGACTGACTGAGCCTCACCGTCTTATATAAAGTTCAGACGGAACTTTGCACGTGTCATAGTGGAGCCCTCAGGATTCCAGAGCCAGCTTTCTGACATCATAATGGGGCCTCAGAGATAAAAGCCTGGGCCCAGGCAGTGTTGGTCAGTGCTGCTCAGCAGGCAGCACTGGACTGGACTGGATTACAGCTGATACAAGGTGTGAAGGAACAAGGGGTGGCTGTGGGCATGCACTTGCTGCCGCTGCCAGTGTTTATCTGCATGGCAGCAGGGCATTTGGGCGTTGCCAGGAAGGCGTTTTTATGTAGATTCCTCCTCTTTCAGCACTGCATTGTGGTGCAAGCAAAAGAAGCAAATCCTGTCTGGCTTCCTCTCCGGCCTTTATTCACCTCCCGTGTAGCTGTGAGTGTGTGAGCCTGCAGGGCCCCATGGAATTGCCTAGAAGTAGGCTGAATCGCTGCAAGGGCTGAACAGCAGTATCGGGCAGGCTCGGGCAACGCGCGGCCCGTTCGGGTTATCGCTTCTCGGCCTTTTGGCTAAGATCAAGTGTAGTATCTGTTCTTATCAGTTTAATATCTGATACGTCCCCTATCTGGGGACCATATATTAAATGGATTTTTAGAACAGGGAGATGGAAATAGAGCTTGCTCTGTCCACTCCACGCATTGACCTGGTATTGCAGTATTTCCAGGACCGGTGCACCCTTTCCTTATGTGTTGACTAAAAGCAGATTCCAAAAGTGTTTTTTGTCTTTGCTATTGTTTCTGTCTTTCTGAAGGGATCTCCCCTTTTAATCCCATTATTTCAACACCTGTTGGACAATGCATGAGTGATAATGAGCTCATTGATTAAATGCAATTAATGAATAGATTGCCACCTCTTGTTGTGTGTCGTCTGTGTTTCTGTGTTTCCGGCATTTCACATTGGAACACCTCATTCACCTTCCTTGTCTTCTCTCCGCCCTCCCTTTTAGGTAAGTTAAAGAGCTGCACCTGAGCCAGCCACTGATTGATTGATTGATTGATTGATTGATTGATTGATTGATTGATTGATTGATTGATTGATGCAGCACAACAGTCAAATAGTGGAGTGGAGTAGGGGAACAGCAAACAGCCAATAAAGCAGCCCGCCCGCTCGCCTGCCCGCCACAATGGACCTACCTGTGTACACTAGATGGATGTGATGGAATGTACTGTCGTCCCTACATTTCAAGAAGAAGTAAGAATTGCAGTTGCAACAAAGCCTTGCTTGCCTACAAAGAGAGCAGCAATTTGGATTTGTTACTATGTTACCTAGAAGAATAACAAACTGTGCAAGGATGGAGGTTGTAGGAGCAAGGAGAAGTTGTCTGTAAAGTTGGTGGATGCCTATTTTCCATTTTGCAGTCCCTTGTCTCCCTCTTGTGGCCTCCTGGAGGCAACTAGCTGTGCAAAAAAAAGACAGCCTGGCGGCCGGCTGTTGCAGTGTTGCCCTCTCAGGCAACACTGAGTGACTGACTGAGCCTCACCGTCTTATATAAAGTTCAGACGGAACTTTGCACGTGTCATAGTGGAGCCCTCAGGATTCCAGAGCCAGCTTTCTGACATCATAATGGGGCCTCAGAGATAAAAGCCTGGGCCCAGGCAGTGTTGGTCAGTGCTGCTCAGCAGGCAGCACTGGACTGGACTGGATTACAGCTGATACAAGGTGTGAAGGAACAAGGGGTGGCTGTGGGCATGCACTTGCTGCCGCTGCCAGTGTTTATCTGCATGGCAGCAGGGCATTTGGGCGTTGCCAGGAAGGCGTTTTTATGTAGATTCCTCCTCTTTCAGCACTGCATTGTGGTGCAAGCAAAAGAAGCAAATCCTGTCTGGCTTCCTCTCCGGCCTTTATTCACCTCCCGTGTAGCTGTGAGTGTGTGAGCCTGCAGGGCCCCATGGAATTGCCTAGAAGTAGGCTGAATCGCTGCAAGGGCTGAACAGCAGTATCGGGCAGGCTCGGGCAACGCGCGGCCCGTTCGGGTTATCGCTTCTCGGCCTTTTGGCTAAGATCAAGTGTAGTATCTGTTCTTATCAGTTTAATATCTGATACGTCCCCTATCTGGGGACCATATATTAAATGGATTTTTAGAACAGGGAGATGGAAATAGAGCTTGCTCTGTCCACTCCACGCATTGACCTGGTATTGCAGTATTTCCAGGACCGGTGCACCCTTTCCTTATGTGTTGACTAAAAGCAGATTCCAAAAGTGTTTTTTGTCTTTGCTATTGTTTCTGTCTTTCTGAAGGGATCTCCCCTTTTAATCCCATTATTTCAACACCTGTTGGACAATGCATGAGTGATAATGAGCTCATTGATTAAATGCAATTAATGAATAGATTGCCACCTCTTGTTGTGTGTCGTCTGTGTTTCTGTGTTTCCGGCATTTCACATTGGAACACCTCATTCACCTTCCTTGTCTTCTCTCCGCCCTCCCTTTTAGGTAAGTTAAAGAGCTGCACCTGAGCCAGCCACTGATTGATTGATTGA
Organism: Rhinoderma darwinii; assembly: GCF_050947455.1. Classification (NCBI taxonomy): domain Eukaryota; kingdom Metazoa; phylum Chordata; class Amphibia; order Anura; family Rhinodermatidae; genus Rhinoderma; species Rhinoderma darwinii. Next base: position 16,077 of record NW_027464239.1, read on the forward strand.
TTGATTGATTGATTGATTGATTGATTGATTGATTGATGCAGCACAACAGTCAAATAGTGGAGTGGAGTAGGGGAACAGCAAACAGCCAATAAAGCAGCCCGCCCGCTCGCCTGCCCGCCACAATGGACCTACCTGTGTACACTAGATGGATGTGATGGAATGTACTGTCGTCCCTACATTTCAAGAAGAAGTAAGAATTGCAGTTGCAACAAAGCCTTGCTTGCCTACAAAGAGAGCAGCAATTTGGATTTGTTACTATGTTACCTAGAAGAATAACAAACTGTGCAAGGATGGAGGTTGTAGGAGCAAGGAGAAGTTGTCTGTAAAGTTGGTGGATGCCTATTTTCCATTTTGCAGTCCCTTGTCTCCCTCTTGTGGCCTCCTGGAGGCAACTAGCTGTGCAAAAAAAAGACAGCCTGGCGGCCGGCTGTTGCAGTGTTGCCCTCTCAGGCAACACTGAGTGACTGACTGAGCCTCACCGTCTTATATAAAGTTCAGACGGAACTTTGCACGTGTCATAGTGGAGCCCTCAGGATTCCAGAGCCAGCTTTCTGACATCATAATGGGGCCTCAGAGATAAAAGCCTGGGCCCAGGCAGTGTTGGTCAGTGCTGCTCAGCAGGCAGCACTGGACTGGACTGGATTACAGCTGATACAAGGTGTGAAGGAACAAGGGGTGGCTGTGGGCATGCACTTGCTGCCGCTGCCAGTGTTTATCTGCATGGCAGCAGGGCATTTGGGCGTTGCCAGGAAGGCGTTTTTATGTAGATTCCTCCTCTTTCAGCACTGCATTGTGGTGCAAGCAAAAGAAGCAAATCCTGTCTGGCTTCCTCTCCGGCCTTTATTCACCTCCCGTGTAGCTGTGAGTGTGTGAGCCTGCAGGGCCCCATGGAATTGCCTAGAAGTAGGCTGAATCGCTGCAAGGGCTGAACAGCAGTATCGGGCAGGCTCGGGCAACGCGCGGCCCGTTCGGGTTATCGCTTCTCGGCCTTTTGGCTAAGATCAAGTGTAGTATCTGTTCTTATCAGTTTAATATCTGATACGTCCCCTATCTGGGGACCATATATTAAATGGATTTTTAGAACAGGGAGATGGAAATAGAGCTTGCTCTGTCCACTCCACGCATTGACCTGGTATTGCAGTATTTCCAGGACCGGTGCACCCTTTCCTTATGTGTTGACTAAAAGCAGATTCCAAAAGTGTTTTTTGTCTTTGCTATTGTTTCTGTCTTTCTGAAGGGATCTCCCCTTTTAATCCCATTATTTCAACACCTGTTGGACAATGCATGAGTGATAATGAGCTCATTGATTAAATGCAATTAATGAATAGATTGCCACATCTTGTTGTGTGTCGTCTGTGTTTCTGTGTTTCCGGCATTTCACATTGGAACACCTCATTCACCTTCCTTGTCTTCTCTCCGCCCTCCCTTTTAGGTAAGTTAAAGAGCTGCACCTGAGCCAGCCATTGATTGATTGATTGATTGATTGATTGATTGATTGATTGATTGATTGATGCAGCACAACAGTCAAATAGTGGAGTGGAGTAGGGGAACAGCAAACAGCCAATAAAGCAGCCCGCCCGCTCGCCTGCCCGCCACAATGGACCTACCTGTGTACACTAGATGGATGTGATGGAATGTACTGTCGTCCCTACATTTCAAGAAGAAGTAAGAATTGCAGTTGCAACAAAGCCTTGCTTGCCTACAAAGAGAGCAGCAATTTGGATTTGTTACTATGTTACCTAGAAGAATAACAAACTGTGCAAGGATGGAGGTTGTAGGAGCAAGGAGAAGTTGTCTGTAAAGTTGGTGGATGCCTATTTTCCATTTTGCAGTCCCTTGTCTCCCTCTTGTGGCCTCCTGGAGGCAACTAGCTGTGCAAAAAAAAGACAGCCTGGCGGCCGGCTGTTGCAGTGTTGCCCTCTCAGGCAACACTGAGTGACTGACTGAGCCTCACCGTCTTATATAAAGTTCAGACGGAACTTTGCACGTGTCATAGTGGAGCCCTCAGGATTCCAGAGCCAGCTTTCTGACATCATAATGGGGCCTCAGAGATAAAAGCCTGGGCCCAGGCAGTGTTGGTCAGTGCTGCTCAGCAGGCAGCACTGGACTGGACTGGATTACAGCTGATACAAGGTGTGAAGGAACAAGGGGTGGCTGTGGGCATGCACTTGCTGCCGCTGCCAGTGTTTATCTGCATGGCAGCAGGGCATTTGGGCGTTGCCAGGAAGGCGTTTTTATGTAGATTCCTCCTCTTTCAGCACTGCATTGTGGTGCAAGCAAAAGAAGCAAATCCTGTCTGGCTTCCTCTCCGGCCTTTATTCACCTCCCGTGTAGCTGTGAGTGTGTGAGCCTGCAGGGCCCCATGGAATTGCCTAGAAGTAGGCTGAATCGCTGCAAGGGCTGAACAGCAGTATCGGGCAGGCTCGGGCAACGCGCGGCCCGTTCGGGTTATCGCTTCTCGGCCTTTTGGCTAAGATCAAGTGTAGTATCTGTTCTTATCAGTTTAATATCTGATACGTCCCCTATCTGGGGACCATATATTAAATGGATTTTTAGAACAGGGAGATGGAAATAGAGCTTGCTCTGTCCACTCCACGCATTGACCTGGTATTGCAGTATTTCCAGGACCGGTGCACCCTTTCCTTATGTGTTGACTAAAAGCAGATTCCAAAAGTGTTTTTTGTCTTTGCTATTGTTTCTGTCTTTCTGAAGGGATCTCCCCTTTTAATCCCATTATTTCAACACCTGTTGGACAATGCATGAGTGATAATGAGCTCATTGATTAAATGCAATTAATGAATAGATTGCCACCTCTTGTTGTGTGTCGTCTGTGTTTCTGTGTTTCCGGCATTTCACATTGGAACACCTCATTCACCTTCCTTGTCTTCTCTCCGCCCTCCCTTTTAGGTAAGTTAAAGAGCTGCACCTGAGCCAGCCACTGATTGATTGCTTGATTGATTGATTGATTGATTGATTGATTGATTGATTGATTGATTGATTGATGCAGCACAACAGTCAAATAGTGGAGTGGAGTAGGGGAACAGCAAACAGCCAATAAAGCAGCCTGCCCACTCGCCTGCCCGCCACAATGGACCTACCTGTGTACACTAGATGGATGTGATGGAATGTACTGTCGTCCCTACATTTCAAGAAGAAGTAAGAATTGCAGTTGCAACAAAGCCTTGCTTGCCTACAAAGAGAGCAGCAATTTGGATTTGTTACTATGTTACCTAGAAGAATAACAAACTGTGCAAGGATGGAGGTTGTAGGAGCAAGGAGAAGTTGTCTGTAAAGTTGGTGGATGCCTATTTTCCATTTTGCAGTCCCTTGTCTCCCTCTTGTGGCCTCCTGGAGGCAACTAGCTGTGCAAAAAAAGACAGCCTGGCGGCCGGCTGTTGCAGTGTTGCCCTCTCAGGCAACACTGAGTGACTGACTGAGCCTCACCGTCTTATATAAAGTTCAGACGGAACTTTGCACGTGTCATAGTGGAGCCCTCAGGATTCCAGAGCCAGCTTTCTGACATCATAATGGGGCCTCAGAGATAAAAGCCTGGGCCCAGGCAGTGTTGGTCAGTGCTGCTCAGCAGGCAGCACTGGACTGGACTGGATTACAGCTGATACAAGGTGTGAAGGAACAAGGGGTGGCTGTGGGCATGCACTTGCTGCCGCTGCCAGTGTTTATCTGCATGGCAGCAGGGCATTTGGGCGTTGCCAGGAAGGCGTTTTTATGTAGATTCCTCCTCTTTCAGCACTGCATTGTGGTGCAAGCAAAAGAAGCAAATCCTGTCTGGCTTCCTCTCCGGCCTTTATTCACCTCCCGTGTAGCTGTGAGTGTGTGAGCCTGCAGGGCCCCATGGAATTGCCTAGAAGTAGGCTGAATCGCTGCAAGGGCTGAACAGCAGTATCGGGCAGGCTCGGGCAACGCGCGGCCCGTTCGGGTTATCGCTTCTCGGCCTTTTGGCTAAGATCAAGTGTAGTATCTGTTCTTATCAGTTTAATATCTGATACGTCCCCTATCTGGGGACCATATATTAAATGGATTTTTAGAACAGGGAGATGGAAATAGAGCTTGCTCTGTCCACTCCACGCATTGACCTGGTATTGCAGTATTTCCAGGACCGGTGCACCCTTTCCTTATGTGTTGACTAAAAGCAGATTCCAAAAGTGTTTTTTGTCTTTGCTATTGTTTCTGTCTTTCTGAAGGGATCTCCCCTTTTAATCCCATTATTTCAACACCTGTTGGACAATGCATGAGTGATAATGAGCTCATTGATTAAATGCAATTAATGAATAGATTGCCACCTCTTGTTGTGTGTCGTCTGTGTTTCTGTGTTTCCGGCATTTCACATTGGAACACCTCATTCACCTTCCTTGTCTTCTCTCCGCCCTCCCTTTTAGGTAAGTTAAAGAGCTGCACCTGAGCCAGCCACTGATTGATTGATTGATTGATTGATTGATTGATTGATTGATGCAGCACAACAGTCAAATAGTGGAGTGGAGTAGGGGAACAGCAAACAGCCAATAAAGCAGCCCGCCCGCTCGCCTGCCCGCCACAATGGACCTACCTGTGTACAATAGATGGATGTGATGGAATGTACTGTCGTCCCTACATTTCAAGAAGAAGTAAGAATTGCAGTTGCAACAAAGCCTTGCTTGCCTACAAAGAGAGCAGCAATTTGGATTTGTTACTATGTTACCTAGAAGAATAACAAACTGTGCAAGGATGGAGGTTGTAGGAGCAAGGAGAAGTTGTCTGTAAAGTTGGTGGATGCCTATTTTCCATTTTGCAGTCCCTTGTCTCCCTCTTGTGGCCTCCTGGAGGCAACTAGCTGTGCAAAAAAAAGACAGCCTGGCGGCCGGCTGTTGCAGTGTTGCCCTCTCAGGCAACACTGAGTGACTGGCTGAGCCTCACCGTCTTATATAAAGTTCAGACGGAACTTTGCACGTGTCATAGTGGAGCCCTCAGGATTCCAGAGCCAGCTTTCTGACATCATAATGGGGCCTCAGAGATAAAAGCCTGGGCCCAGGCAGTGTTGGTCAGTGCTGCTCAGCAGGCAGCACTGGACTGGACTGGATTACAGCTGATACAAGGTGTGAAGGAACAAGGGGTGGCTGTGGGCATGCACTTGCTGCCGCTGCCAGTGTTTATCTGCATGGCAGCAGGGCATTTGGGCGTTGCCAGGAAGGCGTTTTTATGTAGATTCCTCCTCTTTCAGCACTGCATTGTGGTGCAAGCAAAAGAAGCAAATCCTGTCTGGCTTCCTCTCCGGCCTTTATTCACCTCCCGTGTAGCTGTGAGTGTGTGAGCCTGCAGGGCCCCATGGAATTGCCTAGAAGTAGGCTGAATCGCTGCAAGGGCTGAACAGCAGTATCGGGCAGGCTCGGGCAACGCGCGGCCCGTTCGGGTTATCGCTTCTCGGCCTTTTGGCTAAGATCAAGTGTAGTATCTGTTCTTATCAGTTTAATATCTGATACGTCCCCTATCTGGGGACCATATATTAAATGGATTTTTAGAACAGGGAGATGGAAATAGAGCTTGCTCTGTCCACTCCACGCATTGACCTGGTATTGCAGTATTTCCAGGACCGGTGCACCCTTTCCTTATGTGTTGACTAAAAGCAGATTCCAAAAGTGTTTTTTGTCTTTGCTATTGTTTCTGTCTTTCTGAAGGGATCTCCCCTTTTAATCCCATTATTTCAACACCTGTTGGACAATGCATGAGTGATAATGAGCTCATTGATTAAATGCAATTAATGAATAGATTGCCACCTCTTGTTGTGTGTCGTCTGTGTTTCTGTGTTTCCGGCATTTCACATTGGAACACCTCATTCACCTTCCTTGTCTTCTCTCCGCCCTCCCTTTTAGGTAAGTTAAAGAGCTGCACCTGAGCCAGCCACTGATTGATTGATTGATTGATTGATTGATTGATTGATTGATTGATTGATTGATTGATGCAGCACAACAGTCAAATAGTGGAGTGGAGTAGGGGAACAGCAAACAGCCAATAAAGCAGCCCGCCCGCTCGCCTGCCCGCCACAATGGACCTACCTGTGTACACTAGATGGATGTGATGGAATGTACTGTCGTCCCTACATTTCAAGAAGAAGTAAGAATTGCAGTTGCAACAAAGCCTTGCTTGCCTACAAAGAGAGCAGCAATTTGGATTTGTTACTATGTTACCTAGAAGAATAACAAACTGTGCAAGGATGGAGGTTGTAGGAGCAAGGAGAAGTTGTCTGTAAAGTTGGTGGATGCCTATTTTCCATTTTGCAGTCCCTTGTCTCCCTCTTGTGGCCTCCTGGAGGCAACTAGCTGTGCAAAAAAAAGACAGCCTGGCGGCCGGCTGTTGCAGTGTTGCCCTCTCAGGCAACACTGAGTGACTGACTGAGCCTCACCGTCTTATATAAAGTTCAGACGGAACTTTGCACGTGTCATAGTGGAGCCCTCAGGATTCCAGAGCCAGCTTTCTGACATCATAATGGGGCCTCAGAGATAAAAGCCTGGGCCCAGGCAGTGTTGGTCAGTGCTGCTCAGCAGGCAGCACTGGACTGGACTGGATTACAGCTGATACAAGGTGTGAAGGAACAAGGGGTGGCTGTGGGCATGCACTTGCTGCCGCTGCCAGTGTTTATCTGCATGGCAGCAGGGCATTTGGGCGTTGCCAGGAAGGCGTTTTTATGTAGATTCCTCCTCTTTCAGCACTGCATTGTGGTGCAAGCAAAAGAAGCAAATCCTGTCTGGCTTCCTCTCCGGCCTTTATTCACCTCCCGTGTAGCTGTGAGTGTGTGAGCCTGCAGGGCCCCATGGAATTGCCTAGAAGTAGGCTGAATCGCTGCAAGGGCTGAACAGCAGTATCGGGCAGGCTCGGGCAACGCGCGGCCCGTTCGGGTTATCGCTTCTCGGCCTTTTGGCTAAGATCAAGTGTAGTATCTGTTCTTATCAGTTTAATATCTGATACGTCCCCTATCTGGGGACCATATATTAAATGGATTTTTAGAACAGGGAGATGGAAATAGAGCTTGCTCTGTCCACTCCACGCATTGACCTGGTATTGCAGTATTTCCAGGACCGGTGCACCCTTTCCTTATGTGTTGACTAAAAGCAGATTCCAAAAGTGTTTTTTGTCTTTGCTATTGTTTCTGTCTTTCTGAAGGGATCTCCCCTTTTAATCCCATTATTTCAACACCTGTTGGACAATGCATGAGTGATAATGAGCTCATTGATTAAATGCAATTAATGAATAGATTGCCACCTCTTGTTGTGTGTCGTCTGTGTTTCTGTGTTTCCGGCATTTCACATTGGAACACCTCATTCACCTTCCTTGTCTTCTCTCCGCCCTCCCTTTTAGGTAAGTTAAAGAGCTGCACCTGAGCCAGCCACTGATTGATTGCTTGATTGATTGATTGATTGATTGATGCAGCACAACAGTCAAATAGTGGAGTGGAGTAGGGGAACAGCAAACAGCCAATAAAGCAGCCCGCCCGCTCGCCTGCCCGCCACAATGGACCTACCTGTGTACACTAGATGGATGTGATGGAATGTACTGTCGTCCCTACATTTCAAGAAGAAGTAAGAATTGCAGTTGCAACAAAGCCTTGCTTGCCTACAAAGAGAGCAGCAATTTGGATTTGTTACTATGTTACCTAGAAGAATAACAAACTGTGCAAGGATGGAGGTTGTAGGAGCGGAGGTTGTAGGAGCAAGGAGAAGTTGTCTGTAAAGTTGGTGGATGCCTATTTTCCATTTTGCAGTCCCTTGTCTCCCTCTTGTGGCCTCCTGGAGGCAACTAGCTGTGCAAAAAAAAGACAGCCTGGCGGCCGGCTGTTGCAGTGTTGCCCTCTCAGGCAACACTGAGTGACTGACTGAGCCTCACCGTCTTATATAAAGTTCAGACGGAACTTTGCACGTGTCATAGTGGAGCCCTCAGGATTCCAGAGCCAGCTTTCTGACATCATAATGGGGCCTCAGAGATAAAAGCCTGGGCCCAGGCAGTGTTGGTCAGTGCTGCTCAGCAGGCAGCACTGGACTGGACTGGATTACAGCTGATACAAGGTGTGAAGGAACAAGGGGTGGCTGTGGGCATGCGCTTGCTGCCGCTGCCAGTGTTTATCTGCATGGCAGCAGGGCATTTGGGCGTTGCCAGGAAGGCGTTTTTATGTAGATTCCTCCTCTTTCAGCACTGCATTGTGGTGCAAGCAAAAGAAGCAAATCCTGTCTGGCTTCCTCTCCGGCCTTTATTCACCTCCCGTGTAGCTGTGAGTGTGTGAGCCTGCAGGGCCCCATGGAATTGCCTAGAAGTAGGCTGAATCGCTGCAAGGGCTGAACAGCAGTATCGGGCAGGCTCGGGCAACGCGCGGCCCGTTCGGGTTATCGCTTCTCGGCCTTTTGGCTAAGATCAAGTGTAGTATCTGTTCTTATCAGTTTAATATCTGATACGTCCCCTATCTGGGGACCATATATTAAATGGATTTTTAGAACAGGGAGATGGAAATAGAGCTTGCTCTGTCCACTCCACGCATTGACCTGGTATTGCAGTATTTCCAGGACCGGTGCACCCTTTCCTTATGTGTTGACTAAAAGCAGATTCCAAAAGTGTTTTTTGTCTTTGCTATTGTTTCTGTCTTTCTGAAGGGATCTCCCCTTTTAATCCCATTATTTCAACACCTGTTGGACAATGCATGAGTGATAATGAGCTCATTGATTAAATGCAATTAATGAATAGATTGCCACCTCTTGTTGTGTGTCGTCTGTGTTTCTGTGTTTCCGGCATTTCACATTGGAACACCTCATTCACCTTCCTTGTCTTCTCTCCGCCCTCCCTTTTAGGTAAGTTAAAGAGCTGTACCTGAGCCAGCCACTGATTGATTGATTGATTGATTGATTGATTGATTGATTGATTGATTGATTGATTGATGCAGCACAACAGTCAAATAGTGGAGTGGAGTAGGGGAACAGCAAACAGCCAATAAAGCAGCCCGCCCGCTCGCCTGCCCGCCACAATGGACCTACCTGTGTACACTAGATGGATGTGATGGAATGTACTGTCGTCCCTACATTTCAAGAAGAAGTAAGAATTGCAGTTGCAACAAAGCCTTGCTTGCCTACAAAGAGAGCAGCAATTTGTATTTGTTACTATGTTACCTAGAAGAATAACAAACTGTGCAAGGATGGAGGTTGTAGGAGCAAGGAGAAGTTGTCTGTAAAGTTGGTGGATGCCTATTTTCCATTTTGCAGTCCCTTGTCTCCCTCTTGTGGCCTCCTGGAGGCAACTAGCTGTGCAAAAAAAAGACAGCCTGGCGGCCGGCTGTTGCAGTGTTGCCCTCTCAGGCAACACTGAGTGACTGACTGAGCCTCACCGTCTTATATAAAGTTCAGACGGAACTTTGCACGTGTCATAGTGGAGCCCTCAGGATTCCAGAGCCAGCTTTCTGACATCATAATGGGGCCTCAGAGATAAAAGCCTGGGCCCAGGCAGTGTTGGTCAGTGCTGCTCAGCAGGCAGCACTGGACTGGACTGGATTACAGCTGATACAAGGTGTGAAGGAACAAGGGGTGGCTGTGGGCATGCACTTGCTGCCGCTGCCAGTGTTTATCTGCATGGCAGCAGGGCATTTGGGCGTTGCCAGGAAGGCGTTTTTATGTAGATTCCTCCTCTTTCAGCACTGCATTGTGGTGCAAGCAAAAGAAGCAAATCCTGTCTGGCTTCCTCTCCGGCCTTTATTCACCTCCCGTGTAGCTGTGAGTGTGTGAGCCTGCAGGGCCCCATGGAATTGCCTAGAAGTAGGCTGAATCGCTGCAAGGGCTGAACAGCAGTATCGGGCAGGCTCGGGCAACGCGCGGCCCGTTCGGGTTATCGCTTCTCGGCCTTTTGGCTAAGATCAAGTGTAGTATCTGTTCTTATCAGTTTAATATCTGATACGTCCCCTATCTGGGGACCATATATTAAATGGATTTTTAGAACAGGGAGATGGAAATAGAGCTTGCTCTGTCCACTCCACGCATTGACCTGGTATTGCAGTATTTCCAGGACCGGTGCACCCTTTCCTTATGTGTTGACTAAAAGCAGATTCCAAAAGTGTTTTTTGTCTTTGCTATTGTTTCTGTCTTTCTGAAGGGATCTCCCCTTTTAATCCCATTATTTCAACACCTGTTGGACAATGCATGAGTGATAATGAGCTCATTGATTAAATGCAATTAATGAATAGATTGCCACCTCTTGTTGTGTGTCGTCTGTGTTTCTGTGTTTCCGGCATTTCACATTGGAACACCTCATTCACCTTCCTTGTCTTCTCTCCGCCCTCCCTTTTAGGTAAGTTAAAGAGCTGCACCTGAGCCAGCCACTGATTGATTGATTGATTGATTGATTGATTGATTGATTGATTGATTGATGCAGCACAACAGTCAAATAGTGGAGTGGAGTAGGGGAACAGCAAACAGCCAATAAAGCAGCCCGCCCGCTCGCCTGCCCGCCACAATGGACCTACCTGTGTACACTAGATGGATGTGATGGAATGTACTGTCGTCCCTACATTTCAAGAAGAAGTAAGAATTGCAGTTGCAACAAAGCCTTGCTTGCCTACAAAGAGAGCAGCAATTTGGATTTGTTACTATGTTACCTAGAAGAATAACAAACTGTGCAAGGATGGAGGTTGTAGGAGCAAGGAGAAGTTGTCTGTAAAGTTGGTGGATGCCTATTTTCCATTTTGCAGTCCCTTGTCTCCCTCTTGTGGCCTCCTGGAGGCAACTAGCTGTGCAAAAAAAAGACAGCCTGGCGGCCGGCTGTTGCAGTGTTGCCCTCTCAGGCAACACTGAGTGACTGACTGAGCCTCACCGTCTTATATAAAGTTCAGACGGAACTTTGCACGTGTCATAGTGGAGCCCTCAGGATTCCAGAGCCAGCTTTCTGACATCATAATGGGGCCTCAGAGATAAAAGCCTGGGCCCAGGCAGTGTTGGTCAGTGCTGCTCAGCAGGCAGCACTGGACTGGACTGGATTACAGCTGATACAAGGTGTGAAGGAACAAGGGGTGGCTGTGGGCATGCACTTGCTGCCGCTGCCAGTGTTTATCTGCATGGCAGCAGGGCATTTGGGCGTTGCCAGGAAGGCGTTTTTATGTAGATTCCTCCTCTTTCAGCACTGCATTGTGGTGCAAGCAAAAGAAGCAAATCCTGTCTGGCTTCCTCTCCAGCCTTTATTCACCTCCCGTGTAGCTGTGAGTGTGTGAGCCTGCAGGGCCCCATGGAATTGCCTAGAAGTAGGCTGAATCGCTGCAAGGGCTGAACAGCAGTATCGGGCAGGCTCGGGCAACGCGCGGCCCGTTCGGGTTATCGCTTCTCGGCCTTTTGGCTAAGATCAAGTGTAGTATCTGTTCTTATCAGTTTAATATCTGATACGTCCCCTATCTGGGGACCATATATTAAATGGATTTTTAGAACAGGGAGATGGAAATAGAGCTTGCTCTGTCCACTCCACGCATTGACCTGGTATTGCAGTATTTCCAGGACCGGTGCACCCTTTCCTTATGTGTTGACTAAAAGCAGATTCCAAAAGTGTTTTTTGTCTTTGCTATTGTTTCTGTCTTTCTGAAGGGATCTCCCCTTTTAATCCCATTATTTCAACACCTGTTGGACAATGCATGAGTGATAATGAGCTCATTGATTAAATGCAATTAATGAATAGATTGCCACCTCTTGTTGTGTGTCGTCTGTGTTTCTGTGTTTCCGGCATTTCACATTGGAACACCTCATTCACCTTCCTTGTCTTCTCTCCGCCCTCCCTTTTAGGTAAGTTAAAGAGCTGCACCTGAGCCAGCCACTGATTGATTGATTGATTGATTGATTGATTGATTGATTGATTGATTGATTGATTGATTGATTGATTGATTGATTGATGCAGCACAACAGTCAAATAGTGGAGTGGAGTAGGGGAACAGCAAACAGCCAATAAAGCAGCCCGCCCGCTCGCCTGCCCGCCACAATGGACCTACCTGTGTACACTAGATGGATGTGATGGAATGTACTGTCGTCCCTACATTTCAAGAAGAAGTAAGAATTGCAGTTGCAACAAAGCCTTGCTTGCCTACAAAGAGAGCAGCAATTTGGATTTGTTACTATGTTACCTAGAAGAATAACAAACTGTGCAAGGATGGAGGTTGTAGGAGCAAGGAGAAGTTGTCTGTAAAGTTGGTGGATGCCTATTTTCCATTTTGCAGTCCCTTGTCTCCCTCTTGTGGCCTCCTGGAGGCAACTAGCTGTGCAAAAAAAAGACAGCCTGGCGGCCGGCTGTTGCAGTGTTGCCCTCTCAGGCAACACTGAGTGACTGACTGAGCCTCACCGTCTTATATAAAGTTCAGACGGAACTTTGCACGTGTCATAGTGGAGCCCTCAGGATTCCAGAGCCAGCTTTCTGACATCATAATGGGGCCTCAGAGATAAAAGCCTGGGCCCAGGCAGTGTTGGTCAGTGCTGCTCAGCAGGCAGCACTGGACTGGACTGGATTACAGCTGATACAAGGTGTGAAGGAACAAGGGGTGGCTGTGGGCATGCACTTGCTGCCGCTGCCAGTGTTTATCTGCATGGCAGCAGGGCATTTGGGCGTTGCCAGGAAGGCGTTTTTATGTAGATTCCTCCTCTTTCAGCACTGCATTGTGGTGCAAGCAAAAGAAGCAAATCCTGTCTGGCTTCCTCTCCGGCCTTTATTCACCTCCCGTGTAGCTGTGAGTGTGTGAGCCTGCAGGGCCCCATGGAATTGCCTAGAAGTAGGCTGAATCGCTGCAAGGGCTGAACAGCAGTATCGGGCAGGCTCGGGCAACGCGCGGCCCGTTCGGGTTATCGCTTCTCGGCCTTTTGGCTAAGATCAAGTGTAGTATCTGTTCTTATCAGTTTAATATCTGATACGTCCCCTATCTGGGGACCATATATTAAATGGATTTTTAGAACAGGGAGATGGAAATAGAGCTTGCTCTGTCCACTCCACGCATTGACCTGGTATTGCAGTATTTCCAGGACCGGTGCACCCTTTCCTTATGTGTTGACTAAAAGCAGATTCCAAAAGTGTTTTTTGTCTTTGCTATTGTTTCTGTCTTTCTGAAGGGATCTCCCCTTTTAATCCCATTATTTCAACACCTGTTGGACAATGCATGAGTGATAATGAGCTCATTGATTAAATGCAATTAATGAATAGATTGCCACCTCTTGTTGTGTGTCGTCTGTGTTTCTGTGTTTCCGGCATTTCACATTGGAACACCTCATTCACCTTCCTTGTCTTCTCTCCGCCCTCCCTTTTAGGTAAGTTAAAGAGCTGCACCTGAGCCAGCCACTGATTGATTGATTGATTGATTGATTGATTGATTGATTGATGCAGCACAACAGTCAAATAGTGGAGTGGAGTAGGGGAACAGCAAACAGCCAATAAAGCAGCCTGCCCGCTCGCCTGCCCGCCACAATGGACCTACCTGTGTACACTAGATGGATGTGATGGAATGTACTGTCGTCCCTACATTTCAAGAAGAAGTAAGAATTGCAGTTGCAACAAAGCCTTGCTTGCCTACAAAGAGAGCAGCAATTTGGATTTGTTACTATGTTACCTAGAAGAATAACAAACTGTGCAAGGATGGAGGTTGTAGGAGCAAGGAGAAGTTGTCTGTAAAGTTGGTGGATGCCTATTTTCCATTTTGCAGTCCCTTGTCTCCCTCTTGTGGCCTCCTGGAGGCAACTAGCTGTGCAAAAAAAAGACAGCCTGGCGGCCGGCTGTTGCAGTGTTGCCCTCTCAGGCAACACTGAGTGACTGACTGAGCCTCACCGTCTTATATAAAGTTCAAACGGAACTTTGCACGTGTCATAGTGGAGCCCTCAGGATTCCAGAGCCAGCTTTCTGACATCATAATGGGGCCTCAGAGATAAAAGCCTGGGCCCAGGCAGTGTTGGTCAGTGCTGCTCAGCAGGCAGCACTGGACTGGACTGGATTACAGCTGATACAAGGTGTGAAGGAACAAGGGGTGGCTGTGGGCATGCACTTGCTGCCGCTGCCAGTGTTTATCTGCATGGCAGCAGGGCATTTGGGCGTTGCCAGGAAGGCGTTTTTATGTAGATTCCTCCTCTTTCAGCACTGCATTGTGGTGCAAGCAAAAGAAGCAAATCCTGTCTGGCTTCCTCTCCGGCCTTTATTCACCTCCCGTGTAGCTGTGAGTGTGTGAGCCTGCAGGGCCCCATGGAATTGCCTAGAAGTAGGCTGAATCGCTGCAAGGGCTGAACAGCAGTATCGGGCAGGCTCGGGCAACGCGCGGCCCGTTCGGGTTATCGCTTCTCGGCCTTTTGGCTAAGATCAAGTGTAGTATCTGTTCTTATCAGTTTAATATCTGATACGTCCCCTATCTGGGGACCATATATTAAATGGATTTTTAGAACAGGGAGATGGAAATAGAGCTTGCTCTGTCCACTCCACGCATTGACCTGGTATTGCAGTATTTCCAGGACCGGTGCACCCTTTCCTTATGTGTTGACTAAAAGCAGATTCCAAAAGTGTTTTTTGTCTTTGCTATTGTTTCTGTCTTTCTGAAGGGATCTCCCCTTTTAATCCCATTATTTCAACACCTGTTGGACAATGCATGAGTGATAATGAGCTCATTGATTAAATGCAATTAATGAATAGATTGCCACCTCTTGTTGTGTGTCGTCTGTGTTTCTGTGTTTCCGGCATTTCACATTGGAACACCTCATTCACCTTCCTTGTCTTCTCTCCGCCCTCCCTTTTAGGTAAGTTAAAGAGCTGCACCTGAGCCAGCCACTGATTGATTGATTGATTGATTGATTGATTGATTGATTGATTGATTGATTGATTGATTGATTGATGCAGCACAACAGTCAAATAGTGGAGTGGAGTAGGGGAACAGCAAACAGCCAATAAAGCAGCCCGCCCGCTCGCCTGCCCGCCACAATGGACCTACCTGTGTACACTAGATGGATGTGATGGAATGTACTGTCGTCCCTACATTTCAAGAAGAAGTAAGAATTGCAGTTGCAACAAAGCCTTGCTTGCCTACAAAGAGAGCAGCAATTTGGATTTGTTACTATGTTACCTAGAAGAATAACAAACTGTGCAAGGATGGAGGTTGTAGGAGCAAGGAGAAGTTGTCTGTAAAGTTGGTGGATGCCTATTTTCCATTTTGCAGTCCCTTGTCTCCCTCTTGTGGCCTCCTGGAGGCAACTAGCTGTGCAAAAAAAAGACAGCCTGGCGGCCGGCTGTTGCAGTGTTGCCCTCTCAGGCAACACTGAGTGACTGACTGAGCCTCACCGTCTTATATAAAGTTCAGACGGAACTTTGCACGTGTCATAGTGGAGCCCTCAGGATTCCAGAGCCAGCTTTCTGACATCATAATGGGGCCTCAGAGATAAAAGCCTGGGCCCAGGCAGTGTTGGTCAGTGCTGCTCAGCAGGCAGCACTGGACTGGACTGGATTACAGCTGATACAAGGTGTGAAGGAACAAGGGGTGGCTGTGGGCATGCACTTGCTGCCGCTGCCAGTGTTTATCTGCATGGCAGCAGGGCATTTGGGCGTTGCCAGGAAGGCGTTTTTATGTAGATTCCTCCTCTTTCAGCACTGCATTGTGGTGCAAGCAAAAGAAGCAAATCCTGTCTGGCTTCCTCTCCGGCCTTTATTCACCTCCCGTGTAGCTGTGAGTGTGTGAGCCTGCAGGGCCCCATGGAATTGCCTAGAAGTAGGCTGAATCGCTGCAAGGGCTGAACAGCAGTATCGGGCAGGCTCGGGCAACGCGCGGCCCGTTCGGGTTATCGCTTCTCGGCCTTTTGGCTAAGATCAAGTGTAGTATCTGTTCTTATCAGTTTAATATCTGATACGTCCCCTATCTGGGGACCATATATTAAATGGATTTTTAGAACAGGGAGATGGAAATAGAGCTTGCTCTGTCCACTCCACGCATTGACCTGGTATTGCAGTATTTCCAGGACCGGTGCACCCTTTCCTTATGTGTTGACTAAAAGCAGATTCCAAAAGTGTTTTTTGTCTTTGCTATTGTTTCTGTCTTTCTGAAGGGATCTCCCCTTTTAATCCCATTATTTCAACACCTGTTGGACAATGCATGAGTGATAATGAGCTCATTGATTAAATGCAATTAATGAATAGATTGCCACCTCTTGTTGTGTGTCGTCTGTGTTTCTGTGTTTCCGGCATTTCACATTGGAACACCTCATTCACCTTCCTTGTCTTCTCTCCGCCCTCCCTTTTAGGTAAGTTAAAGAGCTGCACCTGAGCCAGCCACTGATTGATTGATTGATTGATTGATTGATTGATTGATTGATTGATTGATTGATTGATTGATTGATGCAGCACAACAGTCAAATAGTGGAGTGGAGTAGGGGAACAGCAAACAGCCAATAAAGCAGCCTGCCCGCTCGCCTGCCCGCCACAATGGACCTACCTGTGTACACTAGATGGATGTGATGGAATGTACTGTCGTCCCTACATTTCAAGAAGAAGTAAGAATTGCAGTTGCAACAAAGCCTTGCTTGCCTACAAAGAGAGCAGCAATTTGGATTTGTTACTATGTTACCTAGAAGAATAACAAACTGTGCAAGGATGGAGGTTGTAGGAGCAAGGAGAAGTTGTCTGTAAAGTTGGTGGATGCCTATTTTCCATTTTGCAGTCCCTTGTCTCCCTCTTGTGGCCTCCTGGAGGCAACTAGCTGTGCAAAAAAAAGACAGCCTGGCGGCCGGCTGTTGCAGTGTTGCCCTCTCAGGCAACACTGAGTGACTGACTGAGCCTCACCGTCTTATATAAAGTTCAGACGGAACTTTGCACGTGTCATAGTGGAGCCCTCAGGATTCCAGAGCCAGCTTTCTGACATCATAATGGGGCCTCAGAGATAAAAGCCTGGGTCCAGGCAGTGTTGGTCAGTGCTGCTCAGCAGGCAGCACTGGACTGGACTGGATTACAGCTGATACAAGGTGTGAAGGAACAAGGGGTGGCTGTGGGCATGCACTTGCTGCCGCTGCCAGTGTTTATCTGCATGGCAGCAGGGCATTTGGGCGTTGCCAGGAAGGCGTTTTTATGTAGATTCCTCCTCTTTCAGCACTGCATTGTGGTGCAAGCAAAAGAAGCAAATCCTGTCTGGCTTCCTCTCCGGCCTTTATTCACCTCCCGTGTAGCTGTGAGTGTGTGAGCCTGCAGGGCCCCATGGAATTGCCTAGAAGTAGGCTGAATCGCTGCAAGGGCTGAACAGCAGTATCGGGCAGGCTCGGGCAACGCGCGGCCCGTTCGGGTTATCGCTTCTCGGCCTTTTGGCTAAGATCAAGTGTAGTATCTGTTCTTATCAGTTTAATATCTGATACGTCCCCTATCTGGGGACCATATATTAAATGGATTTTTAGAACAGGGAGATGGAAATAGAGCTTGCTCTGTCCACTCCACGCATTGACCTGGTATTGCAGTATTTCCAGGACCGGTGCACCCTTTCCTTATGTGTTGACTAAAAGCAGATTCCAAAAGTGTTTTTTGTCTTTGCTATTGTTTCTGTCTTTCTGAAGGGATCTCCCCTTTTAATCCCATTATTTCAACACCTGTTGGACAATGCATGAGTGATAATGAGCTCATTGATTAAATGCAATTAATGAATAGATTGCCACCTCTTGTTGTGTGTCGTCTGTGTTTCTGTGTTTCCGGCATTTCACATTGGAACACCTCATTCACCTTCCTTGTCTTCTCTCCGCCCTCCCTTTTAGGTAAGTTAAAGAGCTGCACCTGAGCCAGCCACTGATTGATTGATTGATTGATTGATTGATTGATTGATTGATTGATTGATTGATTGATTGATGCAGCACAACAGTCAAATAGTGGAGTGGAGTAGGGGAACAGCAAACAGCCAATAAAGCAGCCCGCCCGCTCGCCTGCCCGCCACAATGGACCTACCTGTGTACACTAGATGGATGTGATGGAATGTACTGTCGTCCCTACATTTCAAGAAGAAGTAAGAATTGCAGTTGCAACAAAGCCTTGCTTGCCTACAAAGAGAGCAGCAATTTGGATTTGTTACTATGTTACCTAGAAGAATAACAAACTGTGCAAGGATGGAGGTTGTAGGAGCAAGGAGAAGTTGTCTGTAAAGTTGGTGGATGCCTATTTTCCATTTTGCAGTCCCTTGTCTCCCTCTTGTGGCCTCCTGGAGGCAACTAGCTGTGCAAAAAAAAGACAGCCTGGCGGCCGGCTGTTGCTGTGTTGCCCTCTCAGGCAACACTGAGTGACTGACTGAGCCTCACCGTCTTATATAAAGTTCAGACGGAACTTTGCACGTGTCATAGTGGAGCCCTCAGGATTCCAGAGCCAGCTTTCTGACATCATAATGGGGCCTCAGAGATAAAAGCCTGGGCCCAGGCAGTGTTGGTCAGTGCTGCTCAGCAGGCAGCACTGGACTGGACTGGATTACAGCTGATACAAGGTGTGAAGGAACAAGGGGTGGCTGTGGGCATGCACTTGCTGCCGCTGCCAGTGTTTATCTGCATGGCAGCAGGGCATTTGGGCGTTGCCAGGAAGGCGTTTTTATGTAGATTCCTCCTCTTTCAGCACTGCATTGTGGTGCAAGCAAAAGAAGCAAATCCTGTCTGGCTTCCTCTCCGGCCTTTATTCACCTCCCGTGTAGCTGTGAGTGTGTGAGCCTGCAGGGCCCCATGGAATTGCCTAGAAGTAGGCTGAATCGCTGCAAGGGCTGAACAGCAGTATCGGGCAGGCTCGGGCAACGCGCGGCCCGTTCGGGTTATCGCTTCTCGGCCTTTTGGCTAAGATCAAGTGTAGTATCTGTTCTTATCAGTTTAATATCTGATACGTCCCCTATCTGGGGACCATATATTAAATGGATTTTTAGAACAGGGAGATGGAAATAGAGCTTGCTCTGTCCACTCCACGCATTGACCTGGTATTGCAGTATTTCCAGGACCGGTGCACCCTTTCCTTATGTGTTGACTAAAAGCAGATTCCAAAAGTGTTTTTTGTCTTTGCTATTGTTTCTGTCTTTCTGAAGGGATCTCCCCTTTTAATCCCATTATTTCAACACCTGTTGGACAATGCATGAGTGATAATGAGCTCATTGATTAAATGCAATTAATGAATAGATTGCCACCTCTTGTTGTGTGTCGTCTGTGTTTCTGTGTTTCCGGCATTTCACATTGGAACACCTCATTCACCTTCCTTGTCTTCTCTCCGCCCTCCCTTTTAGGTAAGTTAAAGAGCTGCACCTGAGCCAGCCACTGATTGATTGATTGATTGATTGATTGATTGATTGATTGATTGATTGATTGCAGCACAACAGTCAAATAGTGGAGTGGAGTAGGGGAACAGCAAACAGCCAATAAAGCAGCCCGCCCGCTCGCCTGCCCGCCACAATGGACCTACCTGTGTACACTAGATGGATGTGATGGAATGTACTGTCGTCCCTACATTTCAAGAAGAAGTAAGAATTGCAGTTGCAACAAAGCCTTGCTTGCCTACAAAGAGAGCAGCAATTTGGATTTGTTACTATGTTACCTAGAAGAATAACAAACTGTGCAAGGATGGAGGTTGTAGGAGCAAGGAGAAGTTGTCTGTAAAGTTGGTGGATGCCTATTTTCCATTTTGCAGTCCCTTGTCTCCCTCTTGTGGCCTCCTGGAGGCAACTAGCTGTGCAAAAAAAAGACAGCCTGGCGGCCGGCTGTTGCAGTGTTGCCCTCTCAGGCAACACTGAGTGACTGACTGAGCCTCACCGTCTTATATAAAGTTCAGACGGAACTTTGCACGTGTCATAGTGGAGCCCTCAGGATTCCAGAGCCAGCTTTCTGACATCATAATGGGGCCTCAGAGATAAAAGCCTGGGCCCAGGCAGTGTTGGTCAGTGCTGCTCAGCAGGCAGCACTGGACTGGACTGGATTACAGCTGATACAAGGTGTGAAGGAACAAGGGGTGGCTGTGGGCATGCACTTGCTGCCGCTGCCAGTGTTTATCTGCATGGCAGCAGGGCATTTGGGCGTTGCCAGGAAGGCGTTTTTATGTAGATTCCTCCTCTTTCAGCACTGCATTGTGGTGCAAGCAAAAGAAGCAAATCCTGTCTGGCTTCCTCTCCGGCCTTTATTCACCTCCCGTGTAGCTGTGAGTGTGTGAGCCTGCAGGGCCCCATGGAATTGCCTAGAAGTAGGCTGAATCGCTGCAAGGGCTGAACAGCAGTATCGGGCAGGCTCGGGCAACGCGCGGCCCGTTCGGGTTATCGCTTCTCGGCCTTTTGGCTAAGATCAAGTGTAGTATCTGTTCTTATCAGTTTAATATCTGATACGTCCCCTATCTGGGGACCATATATTAAATGGATTTTTAGAACAGGGAGATGGAAATAGAGCTTGCTCTGTCCACTCCACGCATTGACCTGGTATTGCAGTATTTCCAGGACCGGTGCACCCTTTCCTTATGTGTTGACTAAAAGCAGATTCCAAAAGTGTTTTTTGTCTTTGCTATTGTTTCTGTCTTTCTGAAGGGATCTCCCCTTTTAATCCCATTATTTCAACACCTGTTGGACAATGCATGAGTGATAATGAGCTCATTGATTAAATGCAATTAATGAATAGATTGCCACCTCTTGTTGTGTGTCGTCTGTGTTTCTGTGTTTCCGGCATTTCACATTGGAACACCTCATTCACCTTCCTTGTCTTCTCTCCGCCCTCCCTTTTAGGTAAGTTAAAGAGCTGCACCTGAGCCAGCCACTGATTGATTGATTGATTGATTGATTGATTGATTGATTGATTGATTGATTGATTGATTGATTGATGCAGCACAACAGTCAAATAGTGGAGTGGAGTAGGGGAACAGCAAACAGCCAATAAAGCAGCCCGCCCGCTCGCCTGCCCGCCACAATGGACCTACCTGTGTACACTAGATGGATGTGATGGAATGTACTGTCGTCCCTACATTTCAAGAAGAAGTAAGAATTGCAGTTGCAACAAAGCCTTGCTTGCCTACAAAGAGAGCAGCAATTTGGATTTGTTACTATGTTACCTAGAAGAATAACAAACTGTGCAAGGATGGAGGTTGTAGGAGCAAGGAGAAGTTGTCTGTAAAGTTGGTGGATGCCTATTTTCCATTTTGCAGTCCCTTGTCTCCCTCTTGTGGCCTCCTGGAGGCAACTAGCTGTGCAAAAAAAAGACAGCCTGGCGGCCGGCTGTTGCAGTGTTGCCCTCTCAGGCAACACTGAGTGACTGACTGAGCCTCACCGTCTTATATAAAGTTCAGACGGAACTTTGCACGTGTCATAGTGGAGCCCTCAGGATTCCAGAGCCAGCTTTCTGACATCATAATGGGGCCTCAGAGATAAAAGCCTGGGCCCAGGCAGTGTTGGTCAGTGCTGCTCAGCAGGCAGCACTGGACTGGACTGGATTACAGCTGATACAAGGTGTGAAGGAACAAGGGGTGGCTGTGGGCATGCACTTGCTGCCGCTGCCAGTGTTTATCTGCATGGCAGCAGGGCATTTGGGCGTTGCCAGGAAGGCGTTTTTATGTAGATTCCTCCTCTTTCAGCACTGCATTGTGGTGCAAGCAAAAGAAGCAAATCCTGTCTGGCTTCCTCTCCGGCCTTTATTCACCTCCCGTGTAGCTGTGAGTGTGTGAGCCTGCAGGGCTCCATGGAATTGCCTAGAAGTAGGCTGAATCGCTGCAAGGGCTGAACAGCAGTATCGGGCAGGCTCGGGCAACGCGCGGCCCGTTCGGGTTATCGCTTCTCGGCCTTTTGGCTAAGATCAAGTGTAGTATCTGTTCTTATCAGTTTAATATCTGATACGTCCCCTATCTGGGGACCATATATTAAATGGATTTTTAGAACAGGGAGATGGAAATAGAGCTTGCTCTGTCCACTCCACGCATTGACCTGGTATTGCAGTATTTCCAGGACCGGTGCACCCTTTCCTTATGTGTTGACTAAAAGCAGATTCCAAAAGTGTTTTTTGTCTTTGCTATTGTTTCTGTCTTTCTGAAGGGATCTCCCCTTTTAATCCCATTATTTCAACACCTGTTGGACAATGCATGAGTGATAATGAGCTCATTGATTAAATGCAATTAATGAATAGATTGCCACCTCTTGTTGTGTGTCGTCTGTGTTTCTGTGTTTCCGGCATTTCACATTGGAACACCTCATTCACCTTCCTTGTCTTCTCTCCGCCCTCCCTTTTAGGTAAGTTAAAGAGCTGCACCTGAGCCAGCCACTGATTGATTGATTGATTGATTGATTGATTGATTGATTGATTGATTGATTGATGCAGCACAACAGTCAAATAGTGGAGTGGAGTAGGGGAACAGCAAACAGCCAATAAAGCAGCCCGCCCGCTCGCCTGCCCGCCACAATGGACCTACCTGTGTACACTAGATGGATGTGATGGAATGTACTGTCGTCCCTACATTTCAAGAAGAAGTAAGAATTGCAGTTGCAACAAAGCCTTGCTTGCCTACAAAGAGAGCAGCAATTTGGATTTGTTACTATGTTACCTAGAAGAATAACAAACTGTGCAAGGATGGAGGTTGTAGGAGCAAGGAGAAGTTGTCTGTAAAGTTGGTGGATGCCTATTTTCCATTTTGCAGTCCCTTGTCTCCCTCTTGTGGCCTCCTGGAGGCAACTAGCTGTGCAAAAAAAAGACAGCCTGGCGGCCGGCTGTTGCAGTGTTGCCCTCTCAGGCAACACTGAGTGACTGACTGAGCCTCACCGTCTTATATAAAGTTCAGACGGAACTTTGCACGTGTCATAGTGGAGCCCTCAGGATTCCAGAGCCAGCTTTCTGACATCATAATGGGGCCTCAGAGATAAAAGCCTGGGCCCAGGCAGTGTTGGTCAGTGCTGCTCAGCAGGCAGCACTGGACTGGACTGGATTACAGCTGATACAAGGTGTGAAGGAACAAGGGGTGGCTGTGGGCATGCACTTGCTGCCGCTGCCAGTGTTTATCTGCATGGCAGCAGGGCATTTGGGCGTTGCCAGGAAGGCGTTTTTATGTAGATTCCTCCTCTTTCAGCACTGCATTGTGGTGCAAGCAAAAGAAGCAAATCCTGTCTGGCTTCCTCTCCGGCCTTTATTCACCTCCCGTGTAGCTGTGAGTGTGTGAGCCTGCAGGGCCCCATGGAATTGCCTAGAAGTAGGCTGAATCGCTGCAAGGGCTGAACAGCAGTATCGGGCAGGCTCGGGCAACGCGCGGCCCGTTCGGGTTATCGCTTCTCGGCCTTTTGGCTAAGATCAAGTGTAGTATCTGTTCTTATCAGTTTAATATCTGATACGTCCCCTATCTGGGGACCATATATTAAATGGATTTTTAGAACAGGGAGATGGAAATAGAGCTTGCTCTGTCCACTCCACGCATTGACCTGGTATTGCAGTATTTCCAGGACCGGTGCACCCTTTCCTTATGTGTTGACTAAAAGCAGATTCCAAAAGTGTTTTTTGTCTTTGCTATTGTTTCTGTCTTTCTGAAGGGATCTCCCCTTTTAATCCCATTATTTCAACACCTGTTGGACAATGCATGAGTGATAATGAGCTCATTGATTAAATGCAATTAATGAATAGATTGCCACCTCTTGTTGTGTGTCGTCTGTGTTTCTGTGTTTCCGGCATTTCACATTGGAACACCTCATTCACCTTCCTTGTCTTCTCTCCGCCCTCCCTTTTAGGTAAGTTAAAGAGCTGCACCTGAGCCAGCCACTGATTGATTGATTGATTGATTGATTGATTGATTGATTGATTGATTGATGCAGCACAACAGTCAAATAGTGGAGTGGAGTAGGGGAACAGCAAACAGCCAATAAAGCAGCCCGCCCGCTCGCCTGCCCGCCACAATGGACCTACCTGTGTACACTAGATGGATGTGATGGAATGTACTGTCGTCCCTACATTTCAAGAAGAAGTAAGAATTGCAGTTGCAACAAAGCCTTGCTTGCCTACAAAGAGAGCAGCAATTTGGATTTGTTACTATGTTACCTAGAAGAATAACAAACTGTGCAAGGATGGAGGTTGTAGGAGCAAGGAGAAGTTGTCTGTAAAGTTGGTGGATGCCTATTTTCCATTTTGCAGTCCCTTGTCTCCCTCTTGTGGCCTCCTGGAGGCAACTAGCTGTGCAAAAAAAAGACAGCCTGGCGGCCGGCTGTTGCAGTGTTGCCCTCTCAGGCAACACTGAGTGACTGACTGAGCCTCACCGTCTTATATAAAGTTCAGACGGAACTTTGCACGTGTCATAGTGGAGCCCTCAGGATTCCAGAGCCAGCTTTCTGACATCATAATGGGGCCTCAGAGATAAAAGCCTGGGCCCAGGCAGTGTTGGTCAGTGCTGCTCAGCAGGCAGCACTGGACTGGACTGGATTACAGCTGATACAAGGTGTGAAGGAACAAGGGGTGGCTGTGGGCATGCACTTGCTGCCGCTGCCAGTGTTTATCTGCATGGCAGCAGGGCATTTGGGCGTTGCCAGGAAGGCGTTTTTATGTAGATTCCTCCTCTTTCAGCACTGCATTGTGGTGCAAGCAAAAGAAGCAAATCCTGTCTGGCTTCCTCTCCGGCCTTTATTCACCTCCCGTGTAGCTGTGAGTGTGTGAGCCTGCAGGGCCCCATGGAATTGCCTAGAAGTAGGCTGAATCGCTGCAAGGGCTGAACAGCAGTATCGGGCAGGCTCGGGCAACGCGCGGCCCGTTCGGGTTATCGCTTCTCGGCCTTTTGGCTAAGATCAAGTGTAGTATCTGTTCTTATCAGTTTAATATCTGATACGTCCCCTATCTGGGGACCATATATTAAATGGATTTTTAGAACAGGGAGATGGAAATAGAGCTTGCTCTGTCCACTCCACGCATTGACCTGGTATTGCAGTATTTCCAGGACCGGTGCACCCTTTCCTTATGTGTTGACTAAAAGCAGATTCCAAAAGTGTTTTTTGTCTTTGCTATTGTTTCTGTCTTTCTGAAGGGATCTCCCCTTTTAATCCCATTATTTCAACACCTGTTGGACAATGCATGAGTGATAATGAGCTCATTGATTAAATGCAATTAATGAATAGATTGCCACCTCTTGTTGTGTGTCGTCTGTGTTTCTGTGTTTCCGGCATTTCACATTGGAACACCTCATTCACCTTCCTTGTCTTCTCTCCGCCCTCCCTTTTAGGTAAGTTAAAGAGCTGCACCTGAGCCAGCCACTGATTGATTGATTGATTGATTGATTGATTGATTGATTGATTGATTGATTGATTGATGCAGCACAACAGTCAAATAGTGGAGTGGAGTAGGGGAACAGCAAACAGCCAATAAAGCAGCCCGCCCGCTCGCCTGCCCGCCACAATGGACCTACCTGTGTACACTAGATGGATGTGATGGAATGTACTGTCGTCCCTACATTTCAAGAAGAAGTAAGAATTGCAGTTGCAACAAAGCCTTGCTTGCCTACAAAGAGAGCAGCAATTTGGATTTGTTACTATGTTACCTAGAAGAATAACAAACTGTGCAAGGATGGAGGTTGTAGGAGCAAGGAGAAGTTGTCTGTAAAGTTGGTGGATGCCTATTTTCCATTTTGCAGTCCCTTGTCTCCCTCTTGTGGCCTCCTGGAGGCAACTAGCTGTGCAAAAAAAAGACAGCCTGGCGGCCGGCTGTTGCAGTGTTGCCCTCTCAGGCAACACTGAGTGACTGACTGAGCCTCACTGTCTTATATAAAGTTCAGACGGAACTTTGCACGTGTCATAGTGGAGCCCTCAGGATTCCAGAGCCAGCTTTCTGACATCATAATGGGGCCTCAGAGATAAAAGCCTGGGCCCAGGCAGTGTTGGTCAGTGCTGCTCAGCAGGCAGCACTGGACTGGACTGGATTACAGCTGATACAAGGTGTGAAGGAACAAGGGGTGGCTGTGGGCATGCACTTGCTGCCGCTGCCAGTGTTTATCTGCATGGCAGCAGGGCATTTGGGCGTTGCCAGGAAGGCATTTTTATGTAGATTCCTCCTCTTTCAGCACTGCATTGTGGTGCAAGCAAAAGAAGCAAATCCTGTCTGGCTTCCTCTCCGGCCTTTATTCACCTCCCGTGTAGCTGTGAGTGTGTGAGCCTGCAGGGCCCCATGGAATTGCCTAGAAGTAGGCTGAATCGCTGCAAGGGCTGAACAGCAGTATCGGGCAGGCTCGGGCAACGCGCGGCCCGTTCGGGTTATCGCTTCTCGGCCTTTTGGCTAAGATCAAGTGTAGTATCTGTTCTTATCAGTTTAATATCTGATACGTCCCCTATCTGGGGACCATATATTAAATGGATTTTTAGAACAGGGAGATGGAAATAGAGCTTGCTCTGTCCACTCCACGTATTGACCTGGTATTGCAGTATTTCCAGGACCGGTGCACCCTTTCCTTATGTGTTGACTAAAAGCAGATTCCAAAAGTGTTTTTTGTCTTTGCTATTGTTTCTGTCTTTCTGAAGGGATCTCCCTTTTTAATCCCATTATTTCAACACCTGTTGGACAATGCATGAGTGATAATGAGCTCATTGATTAAATGCAATTAATGAATAGATTGCCACCTCTTGTTGTGTGTCGTCTGTGTTTCTGTGTTTCCGGCATTTCACATTGGAACACCTCATTCACCTTCCTTGTCTTCTCTCCGCCCTCCCTTTTAGGTAAGTTAAAGAGCTGCACCTGAGCCAGCCACTGATTGATTGATTGATTGATTGATTGATTGATTGATTGATTGATTGATTGATTGATGCAGCACAACAGTCAAATAGTGGAGTGGAGTAGGGGAACAGCAAACAGCCAATAAAGCAGCCCGCCCGCTCGCCTGCCCGCCACAATGGACCTACCTGTGTACACTAGATGGATGTGATGGAATGTACTGTCGTCCCTACATTTCAAGAAGAAGTAAGAATTGCAGTTGCAACAAAGCCTTGCTTGCCTACAAAGAGAGCAGCAATTTGGATTTGTTACTATGTTACCTAGAAGAACTGTGCAAGGATGGAGGTTGTAGGAGCAAGGAGAAGTTGTCTGTAAAGTTGGTGGATGCCTATTTTCCATTTTGCAGTCCCTTGTCTCCCTCTTGTGGCCTCCTGGAGGCAACTAGCTGTGCAAAAAAAAGACAGCCTGGCGGCCGGCTGTTGCAGTGTTGCCCTCTCAGGCAACACTGAGTGACTGACTGAGCCTCACCGTCTTATATAAAGTTCAGACGGAACTTTGCACGTGTCATAGTGGAGCCCTCAGGATTCCAGAGCCAGCTTTCTGACATCATAATGGGGCCTCAGAGATAAAAGCCTGGGCCCAGGCAGTGTTGGTCAGTGCTGCTCAGCAGGCAGCACTGGACTGGACTGGATTACAGCTGATACAAGGTGTGAAGGAACAAGGGGTGGCTGTGGGCATGCACTTGCTGCCGCTGCCAGTGTTTATCTGCATGGCAGCAGGGCATTTGGGCGTTGCCAGGAAGGCGTTTTTATGTAGATTCCTCCTCTTTCAGCACTGCATTGTGGTGCAAGCAAAAGAAGCAAATCCTGTCTGGCTTCCTCTCCGGCCTTTATTCACCTCCCGTGTAGCTGTGAGTGTGTGAGCCTGCAGGGCCCCATGGAATTGCCTAGAAGTAGGCTGAATCGCTGCAAGGGCTGAACAGCAGTATCGGGCAGGCTCGGGCAACGCGCGGCCCGTTCGGGTTATCGCTTCTCGGCCTTTTGGCTAAGATCAAGTGTAGTATCTGTTCTTATCAGTTTAATATCTGATACGTCCCCTATCTGGGGACCATATATTAAATGGATTTTTAGAACAGGGAGATGGAAATAGAGCTTGCTCTGTCCACTCCACGCATTGACCTGGTATTGCAGTATTTCCAGGACCGGTGCACCCTTTCCTTATGTGTTGACTAAAAGCAGATTCCAAAAGTGTTTTTTGTCTTTGCTATTGTTTCTGTCTTTCTGAAGGGATCTCCCCTTTTAATCCCATTATTTCAACACCTGTTGGACAATGCATGAGTGATAATGAGCTCATTGATTAAATGCAATTAATGAATAGATTGCCACCTCTTGTTGTGTGTCGTCTGTGTTTCTGTGTTTCCGGCATTTCACATTGGAACACCTCATTCACCTTCCTTGTCTTCTCTCCGCCCTCCCTTTTAGGTAAGTTAAAGAGCTGCACCTGAGCCAGCCACTGATTGATTGATTGATTGATTGATTGATTGATTGATTGATTGATTGATGCAGCACAACAGTCAAATAGTGGAGTGGAGTAGGGGAACAGCAAACAGCCAATAAAGCAGCCCGCCCGCTCGCCTGCCCGCCACAATGGACCTACCTGTGTACACTAGATGGATGTGATGGAATGTACTGTCGTCCCTACATTTCAAGAAGAAGTAAGAATTGCAGTTGCAACAAAGCCTTGCTTGCCTACAAAGAGAGCAGCAATTTGGATTTGTTACTATGTTACCTAGAAGAATAACAAACTGTGCAAGGATGGAGGTTGTAGGAGCAAGGAGAAGTTGTCTGTAAAGTTGGTGGATGCCTATTTTCCATTTTGCAGTCCCTTGTCTCCCTCTTGTGGCCTCCTGGAGGCAACTAGCTGTGCAAAAAAAAGACAGCCTGGCGGCCGGCTGTTGCAGTGTTGCCCTCTCAGGCAACACTGAGTGACTGACTGAGCCTCACCGTCTTATATAAAGTTCAGACGGAACTTTGCACGTGTCATAGTGGAGCCCTCAGGATTCCAGAGCCAGCTTTCTGACATCATAATGGGGCCTCAGAGATAAAAGCCTGGGCCCAGGCAGTGTTGGTCAGTGCTGCTCAGCAGGCAGCACTGGACTGGACTGGATTACAGCTGATACAAGGTGTGAAGGAACAAGGGGTGGCTGTGGGCATGCACTTGCTGCCGCTGCCAGTGTTTATCTGCATGGCAGCAGGGCATTTGGGCGTTGCCAGGAAGGCGTTTTTATGTAGATTCCTCCTCTTTCAGCACTGCATTGTGGTGCAAGCAAAAGAAGCAAATCCTGTCTGGCTTCCTCTCCGGCCTTTATTCACCTCCCGTGTAGCTGTGAGTGTGTGAGCCTGCAGGGCCCCATGGAATTGCCTAGAAGTAGGCTGAATCGCTGCAAGGGCTGAACAGCAGTATCGGGCAGGCTCGGGCAACGCGCGGCCCGTTCGGGTTATCGCTTCTCGGCCTTTTGGCTAAGATCAAGTGTAGTATCTGTTCTTATCAGTTTAATATCTGATACGTCCCCTATCTGGGGACCATATATTAAATGGATTTTTAGAACAGGGAGATGGAAATAGAGCTTGCTCTGTCCACTCCACGCATTGACCTGGTATTGCAGTATTTCCAGGACCGGTGCACCCTTTCCTTATGTGTTGACTAAAAGCAGATTCCAAAAGTGTTTTTTGTCTTTGCTATTGTTTCTGTCTTTCTGAAGGGATCTCCCCTTTTAATCCCATTATTTCAACACCTGTTGGACAATGCATGAGTGATAATGAGCTCATTGATTAAATGCAATTAATGAATAGATTGCCACCTCTTGTTGTGTGTCGTCTGTGTTTCTGTGTTTCCGGCATTTCACATTGGAACACCTCATTCACCTTCCTTGTCTTCTCTCCGCCCTCCCTTTTAGGTAAGTTAAAGAGCTGCACCTGAGCCAGCCACTGATTGATTGATTGATTGATTGATTGATTGATTGATTGATTGATTGATTGATTGATTGATGCAGCACAACAGTCAAATAGTGGAGTGGAGTAAGGGGAACAGCAAACAGCCAATAAAGCAGCCCGCCCGCTCGCCTGCCCGCCACAATGGACCTACCTGTGTACACTAGATGGATGTGATGGAATGTACTGTCGTCCCTACATTTCAAGAAGAAGTAAGAATTGCAGTTGCAACAAAGCCTTGCTTGCCTACAAAGAGAGCAGCAATTTGGATTTGTTACTATGTTACCTAGAAGAATAACAAACTGTGCAAGGATGGAGGTTGTAGGAGCAAGGAGAAGTTGTCTGTAAAGTTGGTGGATGCCTATTTTCCATTTTGCAGTCCCTTGTCTCCCTCTTGTGGCCTCCTGGAGGCAACTAGCTGTGCAAAAAAAAGACAGCCTGGCGGCCGGCTGTTGCAGTGTTGCCCTCTCAGGCAACACTGAGTGACTGACTGAGCCTCACCGTCTTATATAAAGTTCAGACGGAACTTTGCACGTGTCATAGTGGAGCCCTCAGGATTCCAGAGCCAGCTTTCTGACATCATAATGGGGCCTCAGAGATAAAAGCCTGGGCCCAGGCAGTGTTGGTCAGTGCTGCTCAGCAGGCAGCACTGGACTGGACTGGATTACAGCTGATACAAGGTGTGAAGGAACAAGGGGTGGCTGTGGGCATGCACTTGCTGCCGCTGCCAGTGTTTATCTGCATGGCAGCAGGGCATTTGGGCGTTGCCAGGAAGGCGTTTTTATGTAGATTCCTCCTCTTTCAGCACTGCATTGTGGTGCAAGCAAAAGAAGCAAATCCTGTCTGGCTTCCTCTCCGGCCTTTATTCACCTCCCGTGTAGCTGTGAGTGTGTGAGCCTGCAGGGCCCCATGGAATTGCCTAGAAGTAGGCTGAATCGCTGCAAGGGCTGAACAGCAGTATCGGGCAGGCTCGGGCAACGCGCGGCCCGTTCGGGTTATCGCTTCTCGGCCTTTTGGCTAAGATCAAGTGTAGTATCTGTTCTTATCAGTTTAATATCTGATACGTCCCCTATCTGGGGACCATATATTAAATGGATTTTTAGAACAGGGAGATGGAAATAGAGCTTGCTCTGTCCACTCCACGCATTGACCTGGTATTGCAGTATTTCCAGGACCGGTGCACCCTTTCCTTATGTGTTGACTAAAAGCAGATTCCAAAAGTGTTTTTTGTCTTTGCTATTGTTTCTGTCTTTCTGAAGGGATCTCCCCTTTTAATCCCATTATTTCAACACCTGTTGGACAATGCATGAGTGATAATGAGCTCATTGATTAAATGCAATTAATGAATAGATTGCCACCTCTTGTTGTGTGTCGTCTGTGTTTCTGTGTTTCCGGCATTTCACATTGGAACACCTCATTCACCTTCCTTGTCTTCTCTCCGCCCTCCCTTTTAGGTAAGTTAAAGAGCTGCACCTGAGCCAGCCACTGATTGATTGATTGATTGATTGATTGATTGATTGATTGATTGATTGATTGATTGATGCAGCACAACAGTCAAATAGTGGAGTGGAGTAGGGGAACAGCAAACAGCCAATAAAGCAGCCCGCCCGCTCGCCTGCCCGCCACAATGGACCTACCTGTGTACACTAGATGGATGTGATGGAATGTACTGTCGTCCCTACATTTCAAGAAGAAGTAAGAATTGCAGTTGCAACAAAGCCTTGCTTGCCTACAAAGAGAGCAGCAATTTGGATTTGTTACTATGTTACCTAGAAGAATAACAAACTGTGCAAGGATGGAGGTTGTAGGAGCAAGGAGAAGTTGTCTGTAAAGTTGGTGGATGCCTATTTTCCATTTTGCAGTCCCTTGTCTCCCTCTTGTGGCCTCCTGGAGGCAACTAGCTGTGCAAAAAAAAGACAGCCTGGCGGCCGGCTGTTGCAGTGTTGCCCTCTCAGGCAACACTGAGTGACTGACTGAGCCTCACCGTCTTATATAAAGTTCAGACGGAACTTTGCACGTGTCATAGTGGAGCCCTCAGGATTCCAGAGCCAGCTTTCTGACATCATAATGGGGCCTCAGAGATAAAAGCCTGGGCCCAGGCAGTGTTGGTCAGTGCTGCTCAGCAGGCAGCACTGGACTGGACTGGATTACAGCTGATACAAGGTGTGAAGGAACAAGGGGTGGCTGTGGGCATGCACTTGCTGCCGCTGCCAGTGTTTATCTGCATGGCAGCAGGGCATTTGGGCGTTGCCAGGAAGGCGTTTTTATGTAGATTCCTCCTCTTTCAGCACTGCATTGTGGTGCAAGCAAAAGAAGCAAATCCTGTCTGGCTTCCTCTCCGGCCTTTATTCACCTCCCGTGTAGCTGTGAGTGTGTGAGCCTGCAGGGCCCCATGGAATTGCCTAGAAGTAGGCTGAATCGCTGCAAGGGCTGAACAGCAGTATCGGGCAGGCTCGGGCAACGCGCGGCCCGTTCGGGTTATCGCTTCTCGGCCTTTTGGCTAAGATCAAGTGTAGTATCTGTTCTTATCAGTTTAATATCTGATACGTCCCCTATCTGGGGACCATATATTAAATGGATTTTTAGAACAGGGAGATGGAAATAGAGCTTGCTCTGTCCACTCCACGCATTGACCTGGTATTGCAGTATTTCCAGGACCGGTGCACCCTTTCCTTATGTGTTGACTAAAAGCAGATTCCAAAAGTGTTTTTTGTCTTTGCTATTGTTTCTGTCTTTCTGAAGGGATCTCCCCTTTTAATCCCATTATTTCAACACCTGTTGGACAATGCATGAGTGATAATGAGCTCATTGATTAAATGCAATTAATGAATAGATTGCCACCTCTTGTTGTGTGTCGTCTGTGTTTCTGTGTTTCCGGCATTTCACATTGGAACACCTCATTCACCTTCCTTGTCTTCTCTCCGCCCTCCCTTTTAGGTAAGTTAAAGAGCTGCACCTGAGCCAGCCACTGATTGATTGATTGATTGATTGATTGATTGATTGATTGATTGATTGATTGATTGATTGATGCAGCACAACAGTCAAATAGTGGAGTGGAGTAGGGGAACAGCAAACAGCCAATAAAGCAGCCCGCCCGCTCGCCTGCCCGCCACAATGGACCTACCTGTGTACACTAGATGGATGTGATGGAATGTACTGTCGTCCCTACATTTCAAGAAGAAGTAAGAATTGCAGTTGCAACAAAGCCTTGCTTGCCTACAAAGAGAGCAGCAATTTGGATTTGTTACTATGTTACCTAGAAGAATAACAAACTGTGCAAGGATGGAGGTTGTAGGAGCAAGGAGAAGTTGTCTGTAAAGTTGGTGGATGCCTATTTTCCATTTTGCAGTCCCTTGTCTCCCTCTTGTGGCCTCCTGGAGGCAACTAGCTGTGCAAAAAAAAGACAGCCTGGCGGCCGGCTGTTGCAGTGTTGCCCTCTCAGGCAACACTGAGTGACTGACTGAGCCTCACCGTCTTATATAAAGTTCAGACGGAACTTTGCACGTGTCATAGTGGAGCCCTCAGGATTCCAGAGCCAGCTTTCTGACATCATAATGGGGCCTCAGAGATAAAAGCCTGGGCCCAGGCAGTGTTGGTCAGTGCTGCTCAGCAGGCAGCACTGGACTGGACTGGATTACAGCTGATACAAGGTGTGAAGGAACAAGGGGTGGCTGTGGGCATGCACTTGCTGCCGCTGCCAGTGTTTATCTGCATGGCAGCAGGGCATTTTGGCGTTGCCAGGAAGGCGTTTTTATGTAGATTCCTCCTCTTTCAGCACTGCATTGTGGTGCAAGCAAAAGAAGCAAATCCTGTCTGGCTTCCTCTCCGGCCTTTATTCACCTCCCGTGTAGCTGTGAGTGTGTGAGCCTGCAGGGCCCCATGGAATTGCCTAGAAGTAGGCTGAATCGCTGCAAGGGCTGAACAGCAGTATCGGGCAGGCTCGGGCAACGCGCGGCCCGTTCGGGTTATCGCTTCTCGGCCTTTTGGCTAAGATCAAGTGTAGTATCTGTTCTTATCAGTTTAATATCTGATACGTCCCCTATCTGGGGACCATATATTAAATGGATTTTTAGAACAGGGAGATGGAAATAGAGCTTGCTCTGTCCACTCCACGCATTGACCTGGTATTGCAGTATTTCCAGGACCGGTGCACCCTTTCCTTATGTGTTGACTAAAAGCAGATTCCAAAAGTGTTTTTTGTCTTTGCTATTGTTTCTGTCTTTCTGAAGGGATCTCCCCTTTTAATCCCATTATTTCAACACCTGTTGGACAATGCATGAGTGATAATGAGCTCATTGATTAAATGCAATTAATGAATAGATTGCCACCTCTTGTTGTGTGTCGTCTGTGTTTCTGTGTTTCCGGCATTTCACATTGGAACACCTCATTCACCTTCCTTGTCTTCTCTCCGCCCTCCCTTTTAGGTAAGTTAAAGAGCTGCACCTGAGCCAGCCACTGATTGATTGATTGATTGATTGATTGATTGATTGATTGATTGATTGATGCAGCACAACAGTCAAATAGTGGAGTGGAGTAGGGGAACAGCAAACAGCCAATAAAGCAGCCCGCCCGCTCGCCTGCCCGCCACAATGGACCTACCTGTGTACACTAGATGGATGTGATGGAATGTACTGTCGTCCCTACATTTCAAGAAGAAGTAAGAATTGCAGTTGCAACAAAGCCTTGCTTGCCTACAAAGAGAGCAGCAATTTGGATTTGTTACTATGTTACCTAGAAGAATAACAAACTGTGCAAGGATGGAGGTTGTAGGAGCAAGGAGAAGTTGTCTGTAAAGTTGGTGGATGCCTATTTTCCATTTTGCAGTCCCTTGTCTCCCTCTTGTGGCCTCCTGGAGGCAACTAGCTGTGCAAAAAAAAGACAGCCTGGCGGCCGGCTGTTGCAGTGTTGCCCTCTCAGGCAACACTGAGTGACTGACTGAGCCTCACCGTCTTATATAAAGTTCAGACGGAACTTTGCACGTGTCATAGTGGAGCCCTCAGGATTCCAGAGCCAGCTTTCTGACATCATAATGGGGCCTCAGAGATAAAAGCCTGGGCCCAGGCAGTGTTGGTCAGTGCTGCTCAGCAGGCAGCACTGGACTGGACTGGATTACAGCTGATACAAGGTGTGAAGGAACAAGGGGTGGCTGTGGGCATGCACTTGCTGCCGCTGCCAGTGTTTATCTGCATGGCAGCAGGGCATTTGGGCGTTGCCAGGAAGGCGTTTTTATGTAGATTCCTCCTCTTTCAGCACTGCATTGTGGTGCAAGCAAAAGAAGCAAATCCTGTCTGGCTTCCTCTCCGGCCTTTATTCACCTCCCGTGTAGCTGTGAGTGTGTGAGCCTGCAGGGCCCCATGGAATTGCCTAGAAGTAGGCTGAATCGCTGCAAGGGCTGAACAGCAGTATCGGGCAGGCTCGGGCAACGCGCGGCCCGTTCGGGTTATCGCTTCTCGGCCTTTTGGCTAAGATCAAGTGTAGTATCTGTTCTTATCAGTTTAATATCTGATACGTCCCCTATCTGGGGACCATATATTAAATGGATTTTTAGAACAGGGAGATGGAAATAGAGCTTGCTCTGTCCACTCCACGCATTGACCTGGTATTGCAGTATTTCCAGGACCGGTGCACCCTTTCCTTATGTGTTGACTAAAAGCAGATTCCAAAAGTGTTTTTTGTCTTTGCTATTGTTTCTGTCTTTCTGAAGGGATCTCCCCTTTTAATCCCATTATTTCAACACCTGTTGGACAATGCATGAGTGATAATGAGCTCATTGATTAAATGCAATTAATGAATAGATTGCCACCTCTTGTTGTGTGTCGTCTGTGTTTCTGTGTTTCCGGCATTTCACATTGGAACACCTCATTCACCTTCCTTGTCTTCTCTCCGCCCTCCCTTTTAGGTAAGTTAAAGAGCTGCACCTGATTGATTGATTGATTGATTGATTGATTGATTGATTGATTGATGCAGCACAACAGTCAAATAGTGGAGTGGAGTAGGGGAACAGCAAACAGCCAATAAAGCAGCCCGCCCGCTCGCCTGCCCGCCACAATGGACCTACCTGTGTACACTAGATGGATGTGATGGAATGTACTGTCGTCCCTACATTTCAAGAAGAAGTAAGAATTGCAGTTGCAACAAAGCCTTGCTTGCCTACAAAGAGAGCAGCAATTTGGATTTGTTACTATGTTACCTAGAAGAATAACAAACTGTGCAAGGATGGAGGTTGTAGGAGCAAGGAGAAGTTGTCTGTAAAGTTGGTGGATGCCTATTTTCCATTTTGCAGTCCCTTGTCTCCCTCTTGTGGCCTCCTGGAGGCAACTAGCTGTGCAAAAAAAAAGACAGCCTGGCGGCCGGCTGTTGCAGTGTTGCCCTCTCAGGCAACACTGAGTGACTGACTGAGCCTCACCGTCTTATATAAAGTTCAGACGGAACTTTGCACGTGTCATAGTGGAGCCCTCAGGATTCCAGAGCCAGCTTTCTGACATCATAATGGGGCCTCAGAGATAAAAGCCTGGGCCCAGGCAGTGTTGGTCAGTGCTGCTCAGCAGGCAGCACTGGACTGGACTGGATTACAGCTGATACAAGGTGTGAAGGAACAAGGGGTGGCTGTGGGCATGCACTTGCTGCCGCTGCCAGTGTTTATCTGCATGGCAGCAGGGCATTTGGGCGTTGCCAGGAAGGCATTTTTATGTAGATTCCTCCTCTTTCAGCACTGCATTGTGGTGCAAGCAAAAGAAGCAAATCCTGTCTGGCTTCCTCTCCGGCCTTTATTCACCTCCCGTGTAGCTGTGAGTGTGTGAGCCTGCAGGGCCCCATGGAATTGCCTAGAAGTAGGCTGAATCGCTGCAAGGGCTGAACAGCAGTATCGGGCAGGCTCGGGCAACGCGCGGCCCGTTCGGGTTATCGCTTCTCGGCCTTTTGGCTAAGATCAAGTGTAGTATCTGTTCTTATCAGTTTAATATCTGATACGTCCCCTATCTGGGGACCATATATTAAATGGATTTTTAGAACAGGGAGATGGAAATAGAGCTTGCTCTGTCCACTCCACGCATTGACCTGGTATTGCAGTATTTCCAGGACCGGTGCACCCTTTCCTTATGTGTTGACTAAAAGCAGATTCCAAAAGTGTTTTTTGTCTTTGCTATTGTTTCTGTCTTTCTGAAGGGATCTCCCCTTTTAATCCCATTATTTCAACACCTGTTGGACAATGCATGAGTGATAATGAGCTCATTGATTAAATGCAATTAATGAATAGATTGCCACCTCTTGTTGTGTGTCGTCTGTGTTTCTGTGTTTCCGGCATTTCACATTGGAACACCTCATTCACCTTCCTTGTCTTCTCTCCGCCCTCCCTTTTAGGTAAGTTAAAGAGCTGCACCTGAGCCAGCCACTGATTGATTGATTGATTGATTGATTGATTGATTGATTGATTGATTGATTGATTGATTGATTGATGCAGCACAACAGTCAAATAGTGGAGTGGAGTAGGGGAACAGCAAACAGCCAATAAAGCAGCCCGCCCGCTCGCCTGCCCGCCACAATGGACCTACCTGTGTACACTAGATGGATGTGATGGAATGTACTGTCGTCCCTACATTTCAAGAAGAAGTAAGAATTGCAGTTGCAACAAAGCCTTGCTTGCCTACAAAGAGAGCAGCAATTTGGATTTGTTACTATGTTACCTAGAAGAATAACAAACTGTGCAAGGATGGAGGTTGTAGGAGCAAGGAGAAGTTGTCTGTAAAGTTGGTGGATGCCTATTTTCCATTTTGCAGTCCCTTGTCTCCCTCTTGTGGCCTCCTGGAGGCAACTAGCTGTGCAAAAAAAAGACAGCCTGGCGGCCGGCTGTTGCAGTGTTGCCCTCTCAGGCAACACTGAGTGACTGACTGAGCCTCACCGTCTTATATAAAGTTCAGACGGAACTTTGCACGTGTCATAGTGGAGCCCTCAGGATTCCAGAGCCAGCTTTCTGACATCATAATGGGGCCTCAGAGATAAAAGCCTGGGCCCAGGCAGTGTTGGTCAGTGCTGCTCAGCAGGCAGCACTGGACTGGACTGGATTACAGCTGATACAAGGTGTGAAGGAACAAGGGGTGGCTGTGGGCATGCACTTGCTGCCGCTGCCAGTGTTTATCTGCATGGCAGCAGGGCATTTGGGCGTTGCCAGGAAGGCGTTTTTATGTAGATTCCTCCTCTTTCAGCACTGCATTGTGGTGCAAGCAAAAGAAGCAAATCCTGTCTGGCTTCCTCTCCGGCCTTTATTCACCTCCCGTGTAGCTGTGAGTGTGTGAGCCTGCAGGGCCCCATGGAATTGCCTAGAAGTAGGCTGAATCGCTGCAAGGGCTGAACAGCAGTATCGGGCAGGCTCGGGCAACGCGCGGCCCGTTCGGGTTATCGCTTCTCGGCCTTTTGGCTAAGATCAAGTGTAGTATCTGTTCTTATCAGTTTAATATCTGATACGTCCCCTATCTGGGGACCATATATTAAATGGATTTTTAGAACAGGGAGATGGAAATAGAGCTTGCTCTGTCCACTCCACGCATTGACCTGGTATTGCAGT
Source organism: Rhinoderma darwinii (assembly GCF_050947455.1). NCBI lineage: Eukaryota > Metazoa > Chordata > Amphibia > Anura > Rhinodermatidae > Rhinoderma > Rhinoderma darwinii. The sequence goes on from NW_027464239.1 coordinate 54,248, forward strand.
ATTTCCAGGACCGGTGCACCCTTTCCTTATGTGTTGACTAAAAGCAGATTCCAAAAGTGTTTTTTGTCTTTGCTATTGTTTCTGTCTTTCTGAAGGGATCTCCCCTTTTAATCCCATTATTTCAACACCTGTTGGACAATGCATGAGTGATAATGAGCTCATTGATTAAATGCAATTAATGAATAGATTGCCACCTCTTGTTGTGTGTCGTCTGTGTTTCTGTGTTTCCGGCATTTCACATTGGAACACCTCATTCACCTTCCTTGTCTTCTCTCCGCCCTCCCTTTTAGGTAAGTTAAAGAGCTGCACCTGAGCCAGCCACTGATTGATTGATTGATTGATTGATTGATTGATTAATTGATTGATTGATTGATTGATTGATTGATGCAGCACAACAGTCAAATAGTGGAGTGGAGTAGGGGAACAGCAAACAGCCAATAAAGCAGCCCGCCCGCTCGCCTGCCCGCCACAATGGACCTACCTGTGTACACTAGATGGATGTGATGGAATGTACTGTCGTCCCTACATTTCAAGAAGAAGTAAGAATTGCAGTTGCAACAAAGCCTTGCTTGCCTACAAAGAGAGCAGCAATTTGGATTTGTTACTATGTTACCTAGAAGAATAACAAACTGTGCAAGGATGGAGGTTGTAGGAGCAAGGAGAAGTTGTCTGTAAAGTTGGTGGATGCCTATTTTCCATTTTGCAGTCCCTTGTCTCCCTCTTGTGGCCTCCTGGAGGCAACTAGCTGTGCAAAAAAAAGACAGCCTGGCGGCCGGCTGTTGCAGTGTTGCCCTCTCAGGCAACACTGAGTGACTGACTGAGCCTCACCGTCTTATATAAAGTTCAGACGGAACTTTGCACGTGTCATAGTGGAGCCCTCAGGATTCCAGAGCCAGCTTTCTGACATCATAATGGGGCCTCAGAGATAAAAGCCTGGGCCCAGGCAGTGTTGGTCAGTGCTGCTCAGCAGGCAGCACTGGACTGGACTGGATTACAGCTGATACAAGGTGTGAAGGAACAAGGGGTGGCTGTGGGCATGCACTTGCTGCCGCTGCCAGTGTTTATCTGCATGGCAGCAGGGCATTTGGGCGTTGCCAGGAAGGCGTTTTTATGTAGATTACTCCTCTTTCAGCACTGCATTGTGGTGCAAGCAAAAGAAGCAAATCCTGTCTGGCTTCCTCTCCGGCCTTTATTCACCTCCCGTGTAGCTGTGAGTGTGTGAGCCTGCAGGGCCCCATGGAATTGCCTAGAAGTAGGCTGAATCGCTGCAAGGGCTGAACAGCAGTATCGGGCAGGCTCGGGCAACGCGCGGCCCGTTCGGGTTATCGCTTCTCGGCCTTTTGGCTAAGATCAAGTGTAGTATCTGTTCTTATCAGTTTAATATCTGATACGTCCCCTATCTGGGGACCATATATTAAATGGATTTTTAGAACAGGGAGATGGAAATAGAGCTTGCTCTGTCCACTCCACGCATTGACCTGGTATTGCAGTATTTCCAGGACCGGTGCACCCTTTCCTTATGTGTTGACTAAAAGCAGATTCCAAAAGTGTTTTTTGTCTTTGCTATTGTTTCTGTCTTTCTGAAGGGATCTCCCCTTTTAATCCCATTATTTCAACACCTGTTGGACAATGCATGAGTGATAATGAGCTCATTGATTAAATGCAATTAATGAATAGATTGCCACCTCTTGTTGTGTGTCGTCTGTGTTTCTGTGTTTCCGGCATTTCACATTGGAACACCTCATTCACCTTCCTTGTCTTCTCTCCGCCCTCCCTTTTAGGTAAGTTAAAGAGCTGCACCTGAGCCAGCCACTGATTGATTGATTGATTGATTGATTGATTGATTGATTGATTGATTGATTGATTGATGCAGCACAACAGTCAAATAGTGGAGTGGAGTAGGGGAACAGCAAACAGCCAATAAAGCAGCCCGCCCGCTCGCCTGCCCGCCACAATGGACCTACCTGTGTACACTAGATGGATGTGATGGAATGTACTGTCGTCCCTACATTTCAAGAAGAAGTAAGAATTGCAGTTGCAACAAAGCCTTGCTTGCCTACAAAGAGAGCAGCAATTTGGATTTGTTACTATGTTACCTAGAAGAATAACAAACTGTGCAAGGATGGAGGTTGTAGGAGCAAGGAGAAGTTGTCTGTAAAGTTGGTGGATGCCTATTTTCCATTTTGCAGTCCCTTGTCTCCCTCTTGTGGCCTCCTGGAGGCAACTAGCTGTGCAAAAAAAAGACAGCCTGGCGGCCGGCTGTTGCAGTGTTGCCCTCTCAGGCAACACTGAGTGACTGACTGAGCCTCACCGTCTTATATAAAGTTCAGACGGAACTTTGCACGTGTCATAGTGGAGCCCTCAGGATTCCAGAGCCAGCTTTCTGACATCATAATGGGGCCTCAGAGATAAAAGCCTGGGCCCAGGCAGTGTTGGTCAGTGCTGCTCAGCAGGCAGCACTGGACTGGACTGGATTACAGCTGATACAAGGTGTGAAGGAACAAGGGGTGGCTGTGGGCATGCACTTGCTGCCGCTGCCAGTGTTTATCTGCATGGCAGCAGGGCATTTGGGCGTTGCCAGGAAGGCGTTTTTATGTAGATTCCTCCTCTTTCAGCACTGCATTGTGGTGCAAGCAAAAGAAGCAAATCCTGTCTGGCTTCCTCTCCGGCCTTTATTCACCTCCCGTGTAGCTGTGAGTGTGTGAGCCTGCAGGGCCCCATGGAATTGCCTAGAAGTAGGCTGAATCGCTGCAAGGGCTGAACAGCAGTATCGGGCAGGCTCGGGCAACGCGCGGCCCGTTCGGGTTATCGCTTCTCGGCCTTTTGGCTAAGATCAAGTGTAGTATCTGTTCTTATCAGTTTAATATCTGATACGTCCCCTATCTGGGGACCATATATTAAATGGATTTTTAGAACAGGGAGATGGAAATAGAGCTTGCTCTGTCCACTCCACGCATTGACCTGGTATTGCAGTATTTCCAGGACCGGTGCACCCTTTCCTTATGTGTTGACTAAAAGCAGATTCCAAAAGTGTTTTTTGTCTTTGCTATTGTTTCTGTCTTTCTGAAGGGATCTCCCCTTTTAATCCCATTATTTCAACACCTGTTGGACAATGCATGAGTGATAATGAGCTCATTGATTAAATGCAATTAATGAATAGATTGCCACCTCTTGTTGTGTGTCGTCTGTGTTTCTGTGTTTCCGGCATTTCACATTGGAACACCTCATTCACCTTCCTTGTCTTCTCTCCGCCCTCCCTTTTAGGTAAGTTAAAGAGCTGCACCTGAGCCAGCCACTGATTGATTGATTGATTGATTGATTGATTGATTGATTGATTGATTGATTGATTGATTGATGCAGCACAACAGTCAAATAGTGGAGTGGAGTAGGGGAACAGCAAACAGCCAATAAAGCAGCCCGCCCGCTCGCCTGCCCGCCACAATGGACCTACCTGTGTACACTAGATGGATGTGATGGAATGTACTGTCGTCCCTACATTTCAAGAAGAAGTAAGAATTGCAGTTGCAACAAAGCCTTGCTTGCCTACAAAGAGAGCAGCAATTTGGATTTGTTACTATGTTACCTAGAAGAATAACAAACTGTGCAAGGATGGAGGTTGTAGGAGCAAGGAGAAGTTGTCTGTAAAGTTGGTGGATGCCTATTTTCCATTTTGCAGTCCCTTGTCTCCCTCTTGTGGCCTCCTGGAGGCAACTAGCTGTGCAAAAAAAAGACAGCCTGGCGGCCGGCTGTTGCAGTGTTGCCCTCTCAGGCAACACTGAGTGACTGACTGAGCCTCACCGTCTTATATAAAGTTCAGACGGAACTTTGCACGTGTCATAGTGGAGCCCTCAGGATTCCAGAGCCAGCTTTCTGACATCATAATGGGGCCTCAGAGATAAAAGCCTGGGCCCAGGCAGTGTTGGTCAGTGCTGCTCAGCAGGCAGCACTGGACTGGACTGGATTACAGCTGATACAAGGTGTGAAGGAACAAGGGGTGGCTGTGGGCATGCACTTGCTGCCGCTGCCAGTGTTTATCTGCATGGCAGCAGGGCATTTGGGCGTTGCCAGGAAGGCGTTTTTATGTAGATTCCTCCTCTTTCAGCACTGCATTGTGGTGCAAGCAAAAGAAGCAAATCCTGTCTGGCTTCCTCTCCGGCCTTTATTCACCTCCCGTGTAGCTGTGAGTGTGTGAGCCTGCAGGGCCCCATGGAATTGCCTAGAAGTAGGCTGAATCGCTGCAAGGGCTGAACAGCAGTATCGGGCAGGCTCGGGCAACGCGCGGCCCGTTCGGGTTATCGCTTCTCGGCCTTTTGGCTAAGATCAAGTGTAGTATCTGTTCTTATCAGTTTAATATCTGATACGTCCCCTATCTGGAGACCATATATTAAATGGATTTTTAGAACAGGGAGATGGAAATAGAGCTTGCTCTGTCCACTCCACGCATTGACCTGGTATTGCAGTATTTCCAGGACCGGTGCACCCTTTCCTTATGTGTTGACTAAAAGCAGATTCCAAAAGTGTTTTTTGTCTTTGCTATTGTTTCTGTCTTTCTGAAGGGATCTCCCCTTTTAATCCCATTATTTCAACACCTGTTGGACAATGCATGAGTGATAATGAGCTCATTGATTAAATGCAATTAATGAATAGATTGCCACCTCTTGTTGTGTGTCGTCTGTGTTTCTGTGTTTCCGGCATTTCACATTGGAACACCTCATTCACCTTCCTTGTCTTCTCTCCGCCCTCCCTTTTAGGTAAGTTAAAGAGCTGCACCTGAGCCAGCCACTGATTGATTGATTGATTGATTGATTGATTGATTAATTGATTGATTGATTGATTGATTGATTGATTGATTGATTGATTGATTGATGCAGCACAACAGTCAAATAGTGGAGTGGAGTAGGGGAACAGCAAACAGCCAATAAAGCAGCCCGCCCGCTCGCCTGCCCGCCACAATGGACCTACCTGTGTACACTAGATGGATGTGATGGAATGTACTGTCGTCCCTACATTTCAAGAAGAAGTAAGAATTGCAGTTGCAACAAAGCCTTGCTTGCCTACAAAGAGAGCAGCAATTTGGATTTGTTACTATGTTACCTAGAAGAATAACAAACTGTGCAAGGATGGAGGTTGTAGGAGCAAGGAGAAGTTGTCTGTAAAGTTGGTGGATGCCTATTTTCCATTTTGCAGTCCCTTGTCTCCCTCTTGTGGCCTCCTGGAGGCAACTAGCTGTGCAAAAAAAAGACAGCCTGGCGGCCGGCTGTTGCAGTGTTGCCCTCTCAGGCAACACTGAGTGACTGACTGAGCCTCACCGTCTTATATAAAGTTCAGACGGAACTTTGCACGTGTCATAGTGGAGCCCTCAGGATTCCAGAGCCAGCTTTCTGACATCATAATGGGGCCTCAGAGATAAAAGCCTGGGCCCAGGCAGTGTTGGTCAGTGCTGCTCAGCAGGCAGCACTGGACTGGACTGGATTACAGCTGATACAAGGTGTGAAGGAACAAGGGGTGGCTGTGGGCATGCACTTGCTGCCGCTGCCAGTGTTTATCTGCATGGCAGCAGGGCATTTGGGCGTTGCCAGGAAGGCGTTTTTATGTAGATTACTCCTCTTTCAGCACTGCATTGTGGTGCAAGCAAAAGAAGCAAATCCTGTCTGGCTTCCTCTCCGGCCTTTATTCACCTCCCGTGTAGCTGTGAGTGTGTGAGCCTGCAGGGCCCCATGGAATTGCCTAGAAGTAGGCTGAATCGCTGCAAGGGCTGAACAGCAGTATCGGGCAGGCTCGGGCAACGCGCGGCCCGTTCGGGTTATCGCTTCTCGGCCTTTTGGCTAAGATCAAGTGTAGTATCTGTTCTTATCAGTTTAATATCTGATACGTCCCCTATCTGGGGACCATATATTAAATGGATTTTTAGAACAGGGAGATGGAAATAGAGCTTGCTCTGTCCACTCCACGCATTGACCTGGTATTGCAGTATTTCCAGGACCGGTGCACCCTTTCCTTATGTGTTGACTAAAAGCAGATTCCAAAAGTGTTTTTTGTCTTTGCTATTGTTTCTGTCTTTCTGAAGGGATCTCCCCTTTTAATCCCATTATTTCAACACCTGTTGGACAATGCATGAGTGATAATGAGCTCATTGATTAAATGCAATTAATGAATAGATTGCCACCTCTTGTTGTGTGTCGTCTGTGTTTCTGTGTTTCCGGCATTTCACATTGGAACACCTCATTCACCTTCCTTGTCTTCTCTCCGCCCTCCCTTTTAGGTAAGTTAAAGAGCTGCACCTGAGCCAGCCACTGATTGATTGATTGATTGATTGATTGATTGATTGATTGATTGATTGATTGATTGATGCAGCACAACAGTCAAATAGTGGAGTGGAGTAGGGGAACAGCAAACAGCCAATAAAGCAGCCCGCCCGCTCGCCTGCCCGCCACAATGGACCTACCTGTGTACACTAGATGGATGTGATGGAATGTACTGTCGTCCCTACATTTCAAGAAGAAGTAAGAATTGCAGTTGCAACAAAGCCTTGCTTGCCTACAAAGAGAGCAGCAATTTGGATTTGTTACTATGTTACCTAGAAGAATAACAAACTGTGCAAGGATGGAGGTTGTAGGAGCAAGGAGAAGTTGTCTGTAAAGTTGGTGGATGCCTATTTTCCATTTTGCAGTCCCTTGTCTCCCTCTTGTGGCCTCCTGGAGGCAACTAGCTGTGCAAAAAAAAGACAGCCTGGCGGCCGGCTGTTGCAGTGTTGCCCTCTCAGGCAACACTGAGTGACTGACTGAGCCTCACCGTCTTATATAAAGTTCAGACGGAACTTTGCACGTGTCATAGTGGAGCCCTCAGGATTCCAGAGCCAGCTTTCTGACATCATAATGGGGCCTCAGAGATAAAAGCCTGGGCCCAGGCAGTGTTGGTCAGTGCTGCTCAGCAGGCAGCACTGGACTGGACTGGATTACAGCTGATACAAGGTGTGAAGGAACAAGGGGTGGCTGTGGGCATGCACTTGCTGCCGCTGCCAGTGTTTATCTGCATGGCAGCAGGGCATTTGGGCGTTGCCAGGAAGGCGTTTTTATGTAGATTCCTCCTCTTTCAGCACTGCATTGTGGTGCAAGCAAAAGAAGCAAATCCTGTCTGGCTTCCTCTCCGGCCTTTATTCACCTCCCGTGTAGCTGTGAGTGTGTGAGCCTGCAGGGCCCCATGGAATTGCCTAGAAGTAGGCTGAATCGCTGCAAGGGCTGAACAGCAGTATCGGGCAGGCTCGGGCAACGCGCGGCCCGTTCGGGTTATCGCTTCTCGGCCTTTTGGCTAAGATCAAGTGTAGTATCTATCTGTTCTTATCAGTTTAATATCTGATACGTCCCCTATCTGGGGACCATATATTAAATGGATTTTTAGAACAGGGAGATGGAAATAGAGCTTGCTCTGTCCACTCCACACATTGACCTGGTATTGCAGTATTTCCAGGACCGGTGCACCCTTTCCTTATGTGTTGACTAAAAGCAGATTCCAAAAGTGTTTTTTGTCTTTGCTATTGTTTCTGTCTTTCTGAAGGGATCTCCCCTTTTAATCCCATTATTTCAACACCTGTTGGACAATGCATGAGTGATAATGAGCTCATTGATTAAATGCAATTAATGAATAGATTGCCACCTCTTGTTGTGTGTCGTCTGTGTTTCTGTGTTTCCGGCATTTCACATTGGAACACCTCATTCACCTTCCTTGTCTTCTCTCCGCCCTCCCTTTTAGGTAAGTTAAAGAGCTGCACCTGAGCCAGCCACTGATTGATTGATTGATTGATTGATTGATTGATTGATTGATGCAGCACAACAGTCAAATAGTGGAGTGGAGTAGGGGAACAGCAAACAGCCAATAAAGCAGCCCGCCCGCTCGCCTGCCCGCCACAATGGACCTACCTGTGTACACTAGATGGATGTGATGGAATGTACTGTCGTCCCTACATTTCAAGAAGAAGTAAGAATTGCAGTTGCAACAAAGCCTTGCTTGCCTACAAAGAGAGCAGCAATTTGGATTTGTTACTATGTTACCTAGAAGAATAACAAACTGTGCAAGGATGGAGGTTGTAGGAGCAAGGAGAAGTTGTCTGTAAAGTTGGTGGATGCCTATTTTCCATTTTGCAGTCCCTTGTCTCCCTCTTGTGGCCTCCTGGAGGCAACTAGCTGTGCAAAAAAAAGACAGCCTGGCGGCCGGCTGTTGCAGTGTTGCCCTCTCAGGCAACACTGAGTGACTGACTGAGCCTCACCGTCTTATATAAAGTTCAGACGGAACTTTGCACGTGTCATAGTGGAGCCCTCAGGATTCCAGAGCCAGCTTTCTGACATCATAATGGGGCCTCAGAGATAAAAGCCTGGGCCCAGGCAGTGTTGGTCAGTGCTGCTCAGCAGGCAGCACTGGACTGGACTGGATTACAGCTGATACAAGGTGTGAAGGAACAAGGGGTGGCTGTGGGCATGCACTTGCTGCCGCTGCCAGTGTTTATCTGCATGGCAGCAGGGCATTTGGGCGTTGCCAGGAAGGCGTTTTTATGTAGATTCCTCCTCTTTCAGCACTGCATTGTGGTGCAAGCAAAAGAAGCAAATCCTGTCTGGCTTCCTCTCCGGCCTTTATTCACCTCCCGTGTAGCTGTGAGTGTGTGAGCCTGCAGGGCCCCATGGAATTGCCTAGAAGTAGGCTGAATCGCTGCAAGGGCTGAACAGCAGTATCGGGCAGGCTCGGGCAACGCGCGGCCCGTTCGGGTTATCGCTTCTCGGCCTTTTGGCTAAGATCAAGTGTAGTATCTGTTCTTATCAGTTTAATATCTGATACGTCCCCTATCTGGAGACCATATATTAAATGGATTTTTAGAACAGGGAGATGGAAATAGAGCTTGCTCTGTCCACTCCACGCATTGACCTGGTATTGCAGTATTTCCAGGACCGGTGCACCCTTTCCTTATGTGTTGACTAAAAGCAGATTCCAAAAGTGTTTTTTGTCTTTGCTATTGTTTCTGTCTTTCTGAAGGGATCTCCCCTTTTAATCCCATTATTTCAACACCTGTTGGACAATGCATGAGTGATAATGAGCTCATTGATTAAATGCAATTAATGAATAGATTGCCACCTCTTGTTGTGTGTCGTCTGTGTTTCTGTGTTTCCGGCATTTCACATTGGAACACCTCATTCACCTTCCTTGTCTTCTCTCCGCCCTCCCTTTTAGGTAAGTTAAAGAGCTGCACCTGAGCCAGCCACTGATTGATTGATTGATTGATTGATTGATTGATTGATTGATTGATTGATTGATTGATGCAGCACAACAGTCAAATAGTGGAGTGGAGTAGGGGAACAGCAAACAGCCAATAAAGCAGCCCGCCCGCTCGCCTGCCCGCCACAATGGACCTACCTGTGTACACTAGATGGATGTGATGGAATGTACTGTCGTCCCTACATTTCAAGAAGAAGTAAGAATTGCAGTTGCAACAAAGCCTTGCTTGCCTACAAAGAGAGCAGCAATTTGGATTTGTTACTATGTTACCTAGAAGAATAACAAACTGTGCAAGGATGGAGGTTGTAGGAGCAAGGAGAAGTTGTCTGTAAAGTTGGTGGATGCCTATTTTCCATTTTGCAGTCCCTTGTCTCCCTCTTGTGGCCTCCTGGAGGCAACTAGCTGTGCAAAAAAAAGACAGCCTGGCGGCCGGCTGTTGCAGTGTTGCCCTCTCAGGCAACACTGAGTGACTGACTGAGCCTCACCGTCTTATATAAAGTTCAGACGGAACTTTGCACGTGTCATAGTGGAGCCCTCAGGATTCCAGAGCCAGCTTTCTGACATCATAATGGGGCCTCAGAGATAAAAGCCTGGGCCCAGGCAGTGTTGGTCAGTGCTGCTCAGCAGGCAGCACTGGACTGGACTGGATTACAGCTGATACAAGGTGTGAAGGAACAAGGGGTGGCTGTGGGCATGCACTTGCTGCCGCTGCCAGTGTTTATCTGCATGGCAGCAGGGCATTTGGGCGTTGCCAGGAAGGCGTTTTTATGTAGATTCCTCCTCTTTCAGCACTGCATTGTGGTGCAAGCAAAAGAAGCAAATCCTGTCTGGCTTCCTCTCCGGCCTTTATTCACCTCCCGTGTAGCTGTGAGTGTGTGAGCCTGCAGGGCCCCATGGAATTGCCTAGAAGTAGGCTGAATCGCTGCAAGGGCTGAACAGCAGTATCGGGCAGGCTCGGGCAACGCGCGGCCCGTTCGGGTTATCGCTTCTCGGCCTTTTGGCTAAGATCAAGTGTAGTATCTGTTCTTATCAGTTTAATATCTGATACGTCCCCTATCTGGGGACCATATATTAAATGGATTTTTAGAACAGGGAGATGGAAATAGAGCTTGCTCTGTCCACTCCACGCATTGACCTGGTATTGCAGTATTTCCAGGACCGGTGCACCCTTTCCTTATGTGTTGACTAAAAGCAGATTCCAAAAGTGTTTTTTGTCTTTGCTATTGTTTCTGTCTTTCTGAAGGGATCTCCCCTTTTAATCCCATTATTTCAACACCTGTTGGACAATGCATGAGTGATAATGAGCTCATTGATTAAATGCAATTAATGAATAGATTGCCACCTCTTGTTGTGTGTCGTCTGTGTTTCTGTGTTTCCGGCATTTCACATTGGAACACCTCATTCACCTTCCTTGTCTTCTCTCCGCCCTCCCTTTTAGGTAAGTTAAAGAGCTGCACCTGAGCCAGCCACTGATTGATTGATTGATTGATTGATTGATTGATTGATTGATTGATTGATTGATGCAGCACAACAGTCAAATAGTGGAGTGGAGTAGGGGAACAGCAAACAGCCAATAAAGCAGCCCGCCCGCTCGCCTGCCCGCCACAATGGACCTACCTGTGTACACTAGATGGATGTGATGGAATGTACTGTCGTCCCTACATTTCAAGAAGAAGTAAGAATTGCAGTTGCAACAAAGCCTTGCTTGCCTACAAAGAGAGCAGCAATTTGGATTTGTTACTATGTTACCTAGAAGAATAACAAACTGTGCAAGGATGGAGGTTGTAGGAGCAAGGAGAAGTTGTCTGTAAAGTTGGTGGATGCCTATTTTCCATTTTGCAGTCCCTTGTCTCCCTCTTGTGGCCTCCTGGAGGCAACTAGCTGTGCAAAAAAAAGACAGCCTGGCGGCCGGCTGTTGCAGTGTTGCCCTCTCAGGCAACACTGAGTGACTGACTGAGCCTCACCGTCTTATATAAAGTTCAGACGGAACTTTGCACGTGTCATAGTGGAGCCCTCAGGATTCCAGAGCCAGCTTTCTGACATCATAATGGGGCCTCAGAGATAAAAGCCTGGGCCCAGGCAGTGTTGGTCAGTGCTGCTCAGCAGGCAGCACTGGACTGGACTGGATTACAGCTGATACAAGGTGTGAAGGAACAAGGGGTGGCTGTGGGCATGCACTTGCTGCCGCTGCCAGTGTTTATCTGCATGGCAGCAGGGCATTTGGGCGTTGCCAGGAAGGCGTTTTTATGTAGATTCCTCCTCTTTCAGCACTGCATTGTGGTGCAAGCAAAAGAAGCAAATCCTGTCTGGCTTCCTCTCCGGCCTTTATTCACCTCCCGTGTAGCTGTGAGTGTGTGAGCCTGCAGGGCCCCATGGAATTGCCTAGAAGTAGGCTGAATCGCTGCAAGGGCTGAACAGCAGTATCGGGCAGGCTCGGGCAACGCGCGGCCCGTTCGGGTTATCGCTTCTCGGCCTTTTGGCTAAGATCAAGTGTAGTATCTGTTCTTATCAGTTTAATATCTGATACGTCCCCTATCTGGGGACCATATATTAAATGGATTTTTAGAACAGGGAGATGGAAATAGAGCTTGCTCTGTCCACTCCACGCATTGACCTGGTATTGCAGTATTTCCAGGACCGGTGCACCCTTTCCTTATGTGTTGACTAAAAGCAGATTCCAAAAGTGTTTTTTGTCTTTGCTATTGTTTCTGTCTTTCTGAAGGGATCTCCCCTTTTAATCCCATTATTTCAACACCTGTTGGACAATGCATGAGTGATAATGAGCTCATTGATTAAATGCAATTAATGAATAGATTGCCACCTCTTGTTGTGTGTCGTCTGTGTTTCTGTGTTTCCGGCATTTCACATTGGAACACCTCATTCACCTTCCTTGTCTTCTCTCCGCCCTCCCTTTTAGGTAAGTTAAAGAGCTGCACCTGAGCCAGCCACTGATTGATTGATTGATTGATTGATTGATTGATTGATTGATTGATTGATTGATTGATTGATTGATGCAGCACAACAGTCAAATAGTGGAGTGGAGTAGGGGAACAGCAAACAGCCAATAAAGCAGCCCGCCCGCTCGCCTGCCCGCCACAATGGACCTACCTGTGTACACTAGATGGATGTGATGGAATGTACTGTCGTCCCTACATTTCAAGAAGAAGTAAGAATTGCAGTTGCAACAAAGCCTTGCTTGCCTACAAAGAGAGCAGCAATTTGGATTTGTTACTATGTTACCTAGAAGAATAACAAACTGTGCAAGGATGGAGGTTGTAGGAGCAAGGAGAAGTTGTCTGTAAAGTTGGTGGATGCCTATTTTCCATTTTGCAGTCCCTTGTCTCCCTCTTGTGGCCTCCTGGAGGCAACTAGCTGTGCAAAAAAAAGACAGCCTGGCGGCCGGCTGTTGCAGTGTTGCCCTCTCAGGCAACACTGAGTGACTGACTGAGCCTCACCGTCTTATATAAAGTTCAGACGGAACTTTGCACGTGTCATAGTGGAGCCCTCAGGATTCCAGAGCCAGCTTTCTGACATCATAATGGGGCCTCAGAGATAAAAGCCTGGGCCCAGGCAGTGTTGGTCAGTGCTGCTCAGCAGGCAGCACTGGACTGGACTGGATTACAGCTGATACAAGGTGTGAAGGAACAAGGGGTGGCTGTGGGCATGCACTTGCTGCCGCTGCCAGTGTTTATCTGCATGGCAGCAGGGCATTTGGGCGTTGCCAGGAAGGCGTTTTTATGTAGATTCCTCCTCTTTCAGCACTGCATTGTGGTGCAAGCAAAAGAAGCAAATCCTGTCTGGCTTCCTCTCCGGCCTTTATTCACCTCCCGTGTAGCTGTGAGTGTGTGAGCCTGCAGAGCCCCATGGAATTGCCTAGAAGTAGGCTGAATCGCTGCAAGGGCTGAACAGCAGTATCGGGCAGGCTCGGGCAACGCGCGGCCCGTTCGGGTTATCGCTTCTCGGCCTTTTGGCTAAGATCAAGTGTAGTATCTGTTCTTATCAGTTTAATATCTGATACGTCCCCTATCTGGGGACCATATATTAAATGGATTTTTAGAACAGGGAGATGGAAATAGAGCTTGCTCTGTCCACTCCACGCATTGACCTGGTATTGCAGTATTTCCAGGACCGGTGCACCCTTTCCTTATGTGTTGACTAAAAGCAGATTCCAAAAGTGTTTTTTGTCTTTGCTATTGTTTCTGTCTTTCTGAAGGGATCTCCCCTTTTAATCCCATTATTTCAACACCTGTTGGACAATGCATGAGTGATAATGAGCTCATTGATTAAATGCAATTAATGAATAGATTGCCACCTCTTGTTGTGTGTCGTCTGTGTTTCTGTGTTTCCGGCATTTCACATTGGAACACCTCATTCACCTTCCTTGTCTTCTCTCCGCCCTCCCTTTTAGGTAAGTTAAAGAGCTGCACCTGAGCCAGCCACTGATTGATTGATTGATTGATTAATTGATTGATTGATTGATTGATTGATTGATTGATTGATTGATTGATTGATGCAGCACAACAGTCAAATAGTGGAGTGGAGTAGGGGAACAGCAAACAGCCAATAAAGCAGCCCGCCCGCTCGCCTGCCCGCCACAATGGACCTACCTGTGTACACTAGATGGATGTGATGGAATGTACTGTCGTCCCTACATTTCAAGAAGAAGTAAGAATTGCAGTTGCAACAAAGCCTTGCTTGCCTACAAAGAGAGCAGCAATTTGGATTTGTTACTATGTTACCTAGAAGAATAACAAACTGTGCAAGGATGGAGGTTGTAGGAGCAAGGAGAAGTTGTCTGTAAAGTTGGTGGATGCCTATTTTCCATTTTGCAGTCCCTTGTCTCCCTCTTGTGGCCTCCTGGAGGCAACTAGCTGTGCAAAAAAAAGACAGCCTGGCGGCCGGCTGTTGCAGTGTTGCCCTCTCAGGCAACACTGAGTGACTGACTGAGCCTCACCGTCTTATATAAAGTTCAGACGGAACTTTGCACGTGTCATAGTGGAGCCCTCAGGATTCCAGAGCCAGCTTTCTGACATCATAATGGGGCCTCAGAGATAAAAGCCTGGGCCCAGGCAGTGTTGGTCAGTGCTGCTCAGCAGGCAGCACTGGACTGGACTGGATTACAGCTGATACAAGGTGTGAAGGAACAAGGGGTGGCTGTGGGCATGCACTTGCTGCCGCTGCCAGTGTTTATCTGCATGGCAGCAGGGCATTTGGGCGTTGCCAGGAAGGCGTTTTTATGTAGATTCCTCCTCTTTCAGCACTGCATTGTGGTGCAAGCAAAAGAAGCAAATCCTGTCTGGCTTCCTCTCCGGCCTTTATTCACCTCCCGTGTAGCTGTGAGTGTGTGAGCCTGCAGGGCCCCATGGAATTGCCTAGAAGTAGGCTGAATCGCTGCAAGGGCTGAACAGCAGTATCGGGCAGGCTCGGGCAACGCGCGGCCCGTTCGGGTTATCGCTTCTCGGCCTTTTGGCTAAGATCAAGTGTAGTATCTGTTCTTATCAGTTTAATATCTGATACGTCCCCTATCTGGGGACCATATATTAAATGGATTTTTAGAACAGGGAGATGGAAATAGAGCTTGCTCTGTCCACTCCACGCATTGACCTGGTATTGCAGTATTTCCAGGACCGGTGCACCCTTTCCTTATGTGTTGACTAAAAGCAGATTCCAAAAGTGTTTTTTGTCTTTGCTATTGTTTCTGTCTTTCTGAAGGGATCTCCCCTTTTAATCCCATTATTTCAACACCTGTTGGACAATGCATGAGTGATAATGAGCTCATTGATTAAATGCAATTAATGAATAGATTGCCACCTCTTGTTGTGTGTCGTCTGTGTTTCTGTGTTTCCGGCATTTCACATTGGAACACCTCATTCACCTTCCTTGTCTTCTCTCCGCCCTCCCTTTTAGGTAAGTTAAAGAGCTGCACCTGAGCCAGCCACTGATTGATTGATTGATTGATTGATTGATTGATTGATTGATTGATTGATTGATTGATTGATGCAGCACAACAGTCAAATAGTGGAGTGGAGTAGGGGAACAGCAAACAGCCAATAAAGCAGCCCGCCCGCTCGCCTGCCCGCCACAATGGACCTACCTGTGTACACTAGATGGATGTGATGGAATGTACTGTCGTCCCTACATTTCAAGAAGAAGTAAGAATTGCAGTTGCAACAAAGCCTTGCTTGCCTACAAAGAGAGCAGCAATTTGGATTTGTTACTATGTTACCTAGAAGAATAACAAACTGTGCAAGGATGGAGGTTGTAGGAGCAAGGAGAAGTTGTCTGTAAAGTTGGTGGATGCCTATTTTCCATTTTGCAGTCCCTTGTCTCCCTCTTGTGGCCTCCTGGAGGCAACTAGCTGTGCAAAAAAAAGACAGCCTGGCGGCCGGCTGTTGCAGTGTTGCCCTCTCAGGCAACACTGAGTGACTGACTGAGCCTCACCGTCTTATATAAAGTTCAGACGGAACTTTGCACGTGTCATAGTGGAGCCCTCAGGATTCCAGAGCCAGCTTTCTGACATCATAATGGGGCCTCAGAGATAAAAGCCTGGGCCCAGGCAGTGTTGGTCAGTGCTGCTCAGCAGGCAGCACTGGACTGGACTGGATTACAGCTGATACAAGGTGTGAAGGAACAAGGGGTGGCTGTGGGCATGCACTTGCTGCCGCTGCCAGTGTTTATCTGCATGGCAGCAGGGCATTTGGGCGTTGCCAGGAAGGCGTTTTTATGTAGATTCCTCCTCTTTCAGCACTGCATTGTGGTGCAAGCAAAAGAAGCAAATCCTGTCTGGCTTCCTCTCCGGCCTTTATTCACCTCCCGTGTAGCTGTGAGTGTGTGAGCCTGCAGGGCCCCATGGAATTGCCTAGAAGTAGGCTGAATCGCTGCAAGGGCTGAACAGCAGTATCGGGCAGGCTCGGGCAACGCGCGGCCCGTTCGGGTTATCGCTTCTCGGCCTTTTGGCTAAGATCAAGTGTAGTATCTGTTCTTATCAGTTTAATATCTGATACGTCCCCTATCTGGGGACCATATATTAAATGGATTTTTAGAACAGGGAGATGGAAATAGAGCTTGCTCTGTCCACTCCACGCATTGACCTGGTATTGCAGTATTTCCAGGACCGGTGCACCCTTTCCTTATGTGTTGACTAAAAGCAGATTCCAAAAGTGTTTTTTGTCTTTGCTATTGTTTCTGTCTTTCTGAAGGGATCTCCCCTTTTAATCCCATTATTTCAACACCTGTTGGACAATGCATGAGTGATAATGAGCTCATTGATTAAATGCAATTAATGAATAGATTGCCACCTCTTGTTGTGTGTCGTCTGTGTTTCTGTGTTTCCGGCATTTCACATTGGAACACCTCATTCACCTTCCTTGTCTTCTCTCCGCCCTCCCTTTTAGGTAAGTTAAAGAGCTGCACCTGAGCCAGCCACTGATTGATTGATTGATTGATTGATTAATTGATTGATTGATTGATTGATTGATTGATTGATTGATTGATTGATGCAGCACAACAGTCAAATAGTGGAGTGGAGTAGGGGAACAGCAAACAGCCAATAAAGCAGCCCGCCCGCTCGCCTGCCCGCCACAATGGACCTACCTGTGTACACTAGATGGATGTGATGGAATGTACTGTCGTCCCTACATTTCAAGAAGAAGTAAGAATTGCAGTTGCAACAAAGCCTTGCTTGCCTACAAAGAGAGCAGCAATTTGGATTTGTTACTATGTTACCTAGAAGAATAACAAACTGTGCAAGGATGGAGGTTGTAGGAGCAAGGAGAAGTTGTCTGTAAAGTTGGTGGATGCCTATTTTCCATTTTGCAGTCCCTTGTCTCCCTCTTGTGGCCTCCTGGAGGCAACTAGCTGTGCAAAAAAAAGACAGCCTGGCGGCCGGCTGTTGCAGTGTTGCCCTCTCAGGCAACACTGAGTGACTGACTGAGCCTCACCGTCTTATATAAAGTTCAGACGGAACTTTGCACGTGTCATAGTGGAGCCCTCAGGATTCCAGAGCCAGCTTTCTGACATCATAATGGGGCCTCAGAGATAAAAGCCTGGGCCCAGGCAGTGTTGGTCAGTGCTGCTCAGCAGGCAGCACTGGACTGGACTGGATTACAGCTGATACAAGGTGTGAAGGAACAAGGGGTGGCTGTGGGCATGCACTTGCTGCCGCTGCCAGTGTTTATCTGCATGGCAGCAGGGCATTTGGGCGTTGCCAGGAAGGCGTTTTTATGTAGATTCCTCCTCTTTCAGCACTGCATTGTGGTGCAAGCAAAAGAAGCAAATCCTGTCTGGCTTCCTCTCCGGCCTTTATTCACCTCCCGTGTAGCTGTGAGTGTGTGAGCCTGCAGGGCCCCATGGAATTGCCTAGAAGTAGGCTGAATCGCTGCAAGGGCTGAACAGCAGTATCGGGCAGGCTCGGGCAACGCGCGGCCCGTTCGGGTTATCGCTTCTCGGCCTTTTGGCTAAGATCAAGTGTAGTATCTGTTCTTATCAGTTTAATATCTGATACGTCCCCTATCTGGGGACCATATATTAAATGGATTTTTAGAACAGGGAGATGGAAATAGAGCTTGCTCTGTCCACTCCACGCATTGACCTGGTATTGCAGTATTTCCAGGACCGGTGCACCCTTTCCTTATGTGTTGACTAAAAGCAGATTCCAAAAGTGTTTTTTGTCTTTGCTATTGTTTCTGTCTTTCTGAAGGGATCTCCCCTTTTAATCCCATTATTTCAACACCTGTTGGACAATGCATGAGTGATAATGAGCTCATTGATTAAATGCAATTAATGAATAGATTGCCACCTCTTGTTGTGTGTCGTCTGTGTTTCTGTGTTTCCGGCATTTCACATTGGAACACCTCATTCACCTTCCTTGTCTTCTCTCCGCCCTCCCTTTTAGGTAAGTTAAAGAGCTGCACCTGAGCCAGCCACTGATTGATTGATTGATTGATTGATTGATTGATTGATTGATGCAGCACAACAGTCAAATAGTGGAGTGGAGTAGGGGAACAGCAAACAGCCAATAAAGCAGCCCGCCCGCTCGCCTGCCCGCCACAATGGACCTACCTGTGTACACTAGATGGATGTGATGGAATGTACTGTCGTCCCTACATTTCAAGAAGTAAGAATTGCAGTTGCAACAAAGCCTTGCTTGCCTACAAAGAGAGCAGCAATTTGGATTTGTTACTATGTTACCTAGAAGAATAACAAACTGTGCAAGGATGGAGGTTGTAGGAGCAAGGAGAAGTTGTCTGTAAAGTTGGTGGATGCCTATTTTCCATTTTGCAGTCCCTTGTCTCCCTCTTGTGGCCTCCTGGAGGCAACTAGCTGTGCAAAAAAAAGACAGCCTGGCGGCCGGCTGTTGCAGTGTTGCCCTCTCAGGCAACACTGAGTGACTGACTGAGCCTCACCGTCTTATATAAAGTTCAGACGGAACTTTGCACGTGTCATAGTGGAGCCCTCAGGATTCCAGAGCCAGCTTTCTGACATCATAATGGGGCCTCAGAGATAAAAGCCTGGGCCCAGGCAGTGTTGGTCAGTGCTGCTCAGCAGGCAGCACTGGACTGGACTGGATTACAGCTGATACAAGGTGTGAAGGAACAAGGGGTGGCTGTGGGCATGCACTTGCTGCCGCTGCCAGTGTTTATCTGCATGGCAGCAGGGCATTTGGGCGTTGCCAGGAAGGCGTTTTTATGTAGATTCCTCCTCTTTCAGCACTGCATTGTGGTGCAAGCAAAAGAAGCAAATCCTGTCTGGCTTCCTCTCCGGCCTTTATTCACCTCCCGTGTAGCTGTGAGTGTGTGAGCCTGCAGGGCCCCATGGAATTGCCTAGAAGTAGGCTGAATCGCTGCAAGGGCTGAACAGCAGTATCGGGCAGGCTCGGGCAACGCGCGGCCCGTTCGGGTTATCGCTTCTCGGCCTTTTGGCTAAGATCAAGTGTAGTATCTGTTCTTATCAGTTTAATATCTGATACGTCCCCTATCTGGGGACCATATATTAAATGGATTTTTAGAACAGGGAGATGGAAATAGAGCTTGCTCTGTCCACTCCACGCATTGACCTGGTATTGCAGTATTTCCAGGACCGGTGCACCCTTTCCTTATGTGTTGACTAAAAGCAGATTCCAAAAGTGTTTTTTGTCTTTGCTATTGTTTCTGTCTTTCTGAAGGGATCTCCCCTTTTAATCCCATTATTTCAACACCTGTTGGACAATGCATGAGTGATAATGAGCTCATTGATTAAATGCAATTAATGAATAGATTGCCACCTCTTGTTGTGTGTCGTCTGTGTTTCTGTGTTTCCGGCATTTCACATTGGAACACCTCATTCACCTTCCTTGTCTTCTCTCCGCCCTCCCTTTTAGGTAAGTTAAAGAGCTGCACCTGAGCCAGCCACTGATTGATTGATTGATTGATTGATTGATTGATTGATTGATTGATTGATTGATTGATTGATTGATGATGCAGCACAACAGTCAAATAGTGGAGTGGAGTAGGGGAACAGCAAACAGCCAATAAAGCAGCCCGCCCGCTCGCCTGCCCGCCACAATGGACCTACCTGTGTACACTAGATGGATGTGATGGAATGTACTGTCGTCCCTACATTTCAAGAAGAAGTAAGAATTGCAGTTGCAACAAAGCCTTGCTTGCCTACAAAGAGAGCAGCAATTTGGATTTGTTACTATGTTACCTAGAAGAATAACAAACTGTGCAAGGATGGAGGTTGTAGGAGCAAGGAGAAGTTGTCTGTAAAGTTGGTGGATGCCTATTTTCCATTTTGCAGTCCCTTGTCTCCCTCTTGTGGCCTCCTGGAGGCAACTAGCTGTGCAAAAAAAAGACAGCCTGGCGGCCGGCTGTTGCAGTGTTGCCCTCTCAGGCAACACTGAGTGACTGACTGAGCCTCACCGTCTTATATAAAGTTCAGACGGAACTTTGCATGTGTCATAGTGGAGCCCTCAGGATTCCAGAGCCAGCTTTCTGACATCATAATGGGGCCTCAGAGATAAAAGCCTGGGCCCAGGCAGTGTTGGTCAGTGCTGCTCAGCAGGCAGCACTGGACTGGACTGGATTACAGCTGATACAAGGTGTGAAGGAACAAGGGGTGGCTGTGGGCATGCACTTGCTGCCGCTGCCAGTGTTTATCTGCATGGCAGCAGGGCATTTGGGCGTTGCCAGGAAGGCGTTTTTATGTAGATTCCTCCTCTTTCAGCACTGCATTGTGGTGCAAGCAAAAGAAGCAAATCCTGTCTGGCTTCCTCTCCGGCCTTTATTCACCTCCCGTGTAGCTGTGAGTGTGTGAGCCTGCAGGGCCCCATGGAATTGCCTAGAAGTAGGCTGAATCGCTGCAAGGGCTGAACAGCAGTATCGGGCAGGCTCGGGCAACGCGCGGCCCGTTCGGGTTATCGCTTCTCGGCCTTTTGGCTAAGATCAAGTGTAGTATCTGTTCTTATCAGTTTAATATCTGATACGTCCCCTATCTGGGGACCATATATTAAATGGATTTTTAGAACAGGGAGATGGAAATAGAGCTTGCTCTGTCCACTCCACGCATTGACCTGGTATTGCAGTATTTCCAGGACCGGTGCACCCTTTCCTTATGTGTTGACTAAAAGCAGATTCCAAAAGTGTTTTTTGTCTTTGCTATTGTTTCTGTCTTTCTGAAGGGATCTCCCCTTTTAATCCCATTATTTCAACACCTGTTGGACAATGCATGAGTGATAATGAGCTCATTGATTAAATGCAATTAATGAATAGATTGCCACCTCTTGTTGTGTGTCGTCTGTGTTTCTGTGTTTCCGGCATTTCACATTGGAACACCTCATTCACCTTCTTTGTCTTCTCTCCGCCCTCCCTTTTAGGTAAGTTAAAGAGCTGCACCTGAGCCAGCCACTGATTGATTGATTGATTGATTGATTGATTGATTGATTGATTGATTGATTGATTGATTGATGCAGCACAACAGTCAAATAGTGGAGTGGAGTAGGGGAACAGCAAACAGCCAATAAAGCAGCCCGCCCGCTCGCCTGCCCGCCACAATGGACCTACCTGTGTACACTAGATGGATGTGATGGAATGTACTGTCGTCCCTACATTTCAAGAAGAAGTAAGAATTGCAGTTGCAACAAAGCCTTGCTTGCCTACAAAGAGAGCAGCAATTTGGATTTGTTACTATGTTACCTAGAAGAATAACAAACTGTGCAAGGATGGAGGTTGTAGGAGCAAGGAGAAGTTGTCTGTAAAGTTGGTGGATGCCTATTTTCCATTTTGCAGTCTGTCTCCCTCTTGTGGCCTCCTGGAGGCAACTAGCTGTGCAAAAAAAAGACAGCCTGGCGGCCGGCTGTTGCAGTGTTGCCCTCTCAGGCAACACTGAGTGACTGACTGAGCCTCACCGTCTTATATAAAGTTCAGACGGAACTTTGCACGTGTCATAGTGGAGCCCTCAGGATTCCAGAGCCAGCTTTCTGACATCATAATGTGGCCTCAGAGATAAAAGCCTGGGCCCAGGCAGTGTTGGTCAGTGCTGCTCAGCAGGCAGCACTGGACTGGACTGGATTACAGCTGATACAAGGTGTGAAGGAACAAGGGGTGGCTGTGGGCATGCACTTGCTGCCGCTGCCAGTGTTTATCTGCATGGCAGCAGGGCATTTGGGCGTTGCCAGGAAGGCGTTTTTATGTAGATTCCTCCTCTTTCAGCACTGCATTGTGGTGCAAGCAAAAGAAGCAAATCCTGTCTGGCTTCCTCTCCGGCCTTTATTCACCTCCCGTGTAGCTGTGAGTGTGTGAGCCTGCAGGGCCCCATGGAATTGCCTAGAAGTAGGCTGAATCGCTGCAAGGGCTGAACAGCAGTATCGGGCAGGCTCGGGCAACGCGCGGCCCGTTCGGGTTATCGCTTCTCGGCCTTTTGGCTAAGATCAAGTGTAGTATCTGTTCTTATCAGTTTAATATCTGATACGTCCCCTATCTGGGGACCATATATTAAATGGATTTTTAGAACAGGGAGATGGAAATAGAGCTTGCTCTGTCCACTCCACGCATTGACCTGGTATTGCAGTATTTCCAGGACCGGTGCACCCTTTCCTTATGTGTTGACTAAAAGCAGATTCCAAAAGTGTTTTTTGTCTTTGCTATTGTTTCTGTCTTTCTGAAGGGATCTCCCCTTTTAATCCCATTATTTCAACACCTGTTGGACAATGCATGAGTGATAATGAGCTCATTGATTAAGTGCAATTAATGAATAGATTGCCACCTCTTGTTGTGTGTCGTCTGTGTTTCTGTGTTTCCGGCATTTCACATTGGAACACCTCATTCACCTTCCTTGTCTTCTCTCCGCCCTCCCTTTTAGGTAAGTTAAAGAGCTGCACCTGAGCCAGCCACTGATTGATTGATTGATTGATTGATTGATTGATTGATTGATTGATTGATTGATGCAGCACAACAGTCAAATAGTGGAGTGGAGTAGGGGAACAGCAAACAGCCAATAAAGCAGCCCGCCCGCTCGCCTGCCCGCCACAATGGACCTACCTGTGTACACTAGATGGATGTGATGGAATGTACTGTCGTCCCTACATTTCAAGAAGAAGTAAGAATTGCAGTTGCAACAAAGCCTTGCTTGCCTACAAAGAGAGCAGCAATTTGGATTTGTTACTATGTTACCTAGAAGAATAACAAACTGTGCAAGGATGGAGGTTGTAGGAGCAAGGAGAAGTTGTCTGTAAAGTTGGTGGATGCCTATTTTCCATTTTGCAGTCCCTTGTCTCCCTCTTGTGGCCTCCTGGAGGCAACTAGCTGTGCAAAAAAAAGACAGCCTGGCGGCCGGCTGTTGCAGTGTTGCCCTCTCAGGCAACACTGAGTGACTGACTGAGCCTCACCGTCTTATATAAAGTTCAGACGGAACTTTGCACGTGTCATAGTGGAGCCCTCAGGATTCCAGAGCCAGCTTTCTGACATCATAATGGGGCCTCAGAGATAAAAGCCTGGGCCCAGGCAGTGTTGGTCAGTGCTGCTCAGCAGGCAGCACTGGACTGGACTGGATTACAGCTGATACAAGGTGTGAAGGAACAAGGGGTGGCTGTGGGCATGCACTTGCTGCCGCTGCCAGTGTTTATCTGCATGGCAGCAGGGCATTTGGGCGTTGCCAGGAAGGCGTTTTTATGTAGATTCCTCCTCTTTCAGCACTGCATTGTGGTGCAAGCAAAAGAAGCAAATCCTGTCTGGCTTCCTCTCCGGCCTTTATTCACCTCCCGTGTAGCTGTGAGTGTGTGAGCCTGCAGGGCCCCATGGAATTGCCTAGAAGTAGGCTGAATCGCTGCAAGGGCTGAACAGCAGTATCGGGCAGGCTCGGGCAACGCGCGGCCCGTTCGGGTTATCGCTTCTCGGCCTTTTGGCTAAGATCAAGTGTAGTATCTGTTCTTATCAGTTTAATATCTGATACGTCCCCTATCTGGGGACCATATATTAAATGGATTTTTAGAACAGGGAGATGGAAATAGAGCTTGCTCTGTCCACTCCACGCATTGACCTGGTATTGCAGTATTTCCAGGACCGGTGCACCCTTTCCTTATGTGTTGACTAAAAGCAGATTCCAAAAGTGTTTTTTGTCTTTGCTATTGTTTCTGTCTTTCTGAAGGGATCTCCCCTTTTAATCCCATTATTTCAACACCTGTTGGACAATGCATGAGTGATAATGAGCTCATTGATTAAATGCAATTAATGAATAGATTGCCACCTCTTGTTGTGTGTCGTCTGTGTTTCTGTGTTTCCGGCATTTCACATTGGAACACCTCATTCACCTTCCTTGTCTTCTCTCCGCCCTCCCTTTTAGGTAAGTTAAAGAGCTGCACCTGAGCCAGCCACTGATTGATTGATTGATTGATTGATTGATTGATTGATTGATGCAGCACAACAGTCAAATAGTGGAGTGGAGTAGGGGAACAGCAAACAGCCAATAAAGCAGCCCGCCCGCTCGCCTGCCCGCCACAATGGACCTACCTGTGTACACTAGATGGATGTGATGGAATGTACTGTCGTCCCTACATTTCAAGAAGAAGTAAGAATTGCAGTTGCAACAAAGCCTTGCTTGCCTACAAAGAGAGCAGCAATTTGGATTTGTTACTATGTTACCTAGAAGAATAACAAACTGTGCAAGGATGGAGGTTGTAGGAGCAAGGAGAAGTTGTCTGTAAAGTTGGTGGATGCCTATTTTCCATTTTGCAGTCCCTTGTCTCCCTCTTGTGGCCTCCTGGAGGCAACTAGCTGTGCAAAAAAAAGACAGCCTGGCGGCCGGCTGTTGCAGTGTTGCCCTCTCAGGCAACACTGAGTGACTGACTGAGCCTCACCGTCTTATATAAAGTTCAGACGGAACTTTGCACGTGTCATAGTGGAGCCCTCAGGATTCCAGAGCCAGCTTTCTGACATCATAATGGGGCCTCAGAGATAAAAGCCTGGGCCCAGGCAGTGTTGGTCAGTGCTGCTCAGCAGGCAGCACTGGACTGGACTGGATTACAGCTGATACAAGGTGTGAAGGAACAAGGGGTGGCTGTGGGCATGCACTTGCTGCCGCTGCCAGTGTTTATCTGCATGGCAGCAGGGCATTTGGGCGTTGCCAGGAAGGCGTTTTTATGTAGATTCCTCCTCTTTCAGCACTGCATTGTGGTGCAAGCAAAAGAAGCAAATCCTGTCTGGCTTCCTCTCCGGCCTTTATTCACCTCCCGTGTAGCTGTGAGTGTGTGAGCCTGCAGGGCCCCATGGAATTGCCTAGAAGTAGGCTGAATCGCTGCAAGGGCTGAACAGCAGTATCGGGCAGGCTCGGGCAACGCGCGGCCCGTTCGGGTTATCGCTTCTCGGCCTTTTGGCTAAGATCAAGTGTAGTATCTGTTCTTATCAGTTTAATATCTGATACGTCCCCTATCTGGGGACCATATATTAAATGGATTTTTAGAACAGGGAGATGGAAATAGAGCTTGCTCTGTCCACTCCACGCATTGACCTGGTATTGCAGTATTTCCAGGACCGGTGCACCCTTTCCTTATGTGTTGACTAAAAGCAGATTCCAAAAGTGTTTTTTGTCTTTGCTATTGTTTCTGTCTTTCTGAAGGGATCTCCCCTTTTAATCCCATTATTTCAACACCTGTTGGACAATGCATGAGTGATAATGAGCTCATTGATTAAATGCAATTAATGAATAGATTGCCACCTCTTGTTGTGTGTCGTCTGTGTTTCTGTGTTTCCGGCATTTCACATTGGAACACCTCATTCACCTTCCTTGTCTTCTCTCCGCCCTCCCTTTTAGGTAAGTTAAAGAGCTGCACCTGAGCCAGCCACTGATTGATTGATTGATTGATTGATTGATTGATTGATTGATTTATTGATTGATTGATTGATTGATGCAGCACAACAGTCAAATAGTGGAGTGGAGTAGGGGAACAGCAAACAGCCAATAAAGCAGCCCGCCCGCTCGCCTGCCCGCCACAATGGACCTACCTGTGTACACTAGATGGATGTGATGGAATGTACTGTCGTCCCTACATTTCAAGAAGAAGTAAGAATTGCAGTTGCAACAAAGCCTTGCTTGCCTACAAAGAGAGCAGCAATTTGGATTTGTTACTATGTTACCTAGAAGAATAACAAACTGTGCAAGGATGGAGGTTGTAGGAGCAAGGAGAAGTTGTCTGTAAAGTTGGTGGATGCCTATTTTCCATTTTGCAGTCCCTTGTCTCCCTCTTGTGGCCTCCTGGAGGCAACTAGCTGTGCAAAAAAAAGACAGCCTGGCGGCCGGCTGTTGCAGTGTTGCCCTCTCAGGCAACACTGAGTGACTGACTGAGCCTCACCGTCTTATATAAAGTTCAGACGGAACTTTGCACGTGTCATAGTGGAGCCCTCAGTATTCCAGAGCCAGCTTTCTGACATCATAATGGGGCCTCAGAGATAAAAGCCTGGGCCCAGGCAGTGTTGGTCAGTGCTGCTCAGCAGGCAGCACTGGACTGGACTGGATTACAGCTGATACAAGGTGTGAAGGAACAAGGGGTGGCTGTGGGCATGCACTTGCTGCCGCTGCCAGTGTTTATCTGCATGGCAGCAGGGCATTTGGGCGTTGCCAGGAAGGCGTTTTTATGTAGATTCCTCCTCTTTCAGCACTGCATTGTGGTGCAAGCAAAAGAAGCAAATCCTGTCTGGCTTCCTCTCCGGCCTTTATTCACCTCCCGTGTAGCTGTGAGTGTGTGAGCCTGCAGGGCCCCATGGAATTGCCTAGAAGTAGGCTGAATCGCTGCAAGGGCTGAACAGCAGTATCGGGCAGGCTCGGGCAACGCGCGGCCCGTTCGGGTTATCGCTTCTCGGCCTTTTGGCTAAGATCAAGTGTAGTATCTGTTCTTATCAGTTTAATATCTGATACGTCCCCTATCTGGGGACCATATATTAAATGGATTTTTAGAACAGGGAGATGGAAATAGAGCTTGCTCTGTCCACTCCACGCATTGACCTGGTATTGCAGTATTTCCAGGACCGGTGCACCCTTTCCTTATGTGTTGACTAAAAGCAGATTCCAAAAGTGTTTTTTGTCTTTGCTATTGTTTCTGTCTTTCTGAAGGGATCTCCCCTTTTAATCCCATTATTTCAACACCTGTTGGACAATGCATGAGTGATAATGAGCTCATTGATTAAATGCAATTAATGAATAGATTGCCACCTCTTGTTGTGTGTCGTCTGTGTTTCTGTGTTTCCGGCATTTCACATTGGAACACCTCATTCACCTTCCTTGTCTTCTCTCCGCCCTCCCTTTTAGGTAAGTTAAAGAGCTGCACCTGAGCCAGCCACTGATTGATTGATTGATTGATTGATTGATTGATTGATTGATTGATTGATTGATTGATTGATGCAGCACAACAGTCAAATAGTGGAGTGGAGTAGGGGAACAGCAAACAGCCAATAAAGCAGCCCGCCCGCTCGCCTGCCCGCCACAATGGACCTACCTGTGTACACTAGATGGATGTGATGGAATGTACTGTCGTCCCTACATTTCAAGAAGAAGTAAGAATTGCAGTTGCAACAAAGCCTTGCTTGCCTACAAAGAGAGCAGCAATTTGGATTTGTTACTATGTTACCTAGAAGAATAACAAACTGTGCAAGGATGGAGGTTGTAGGAGCAAGGAGAAGTTGTCTGTAAAGTTGGTGGATGCCTATTTTCCATTTTGCAGTCCCTTGTCTCCCTCTTGTGGCCTCCTGGAGGCAACTAGCTGTGCAAAAAAAAGACAGCCTGGCGGCCGGCTGTTGCAGTGTTGCCCTCTCAGGCAACACTGAGTGACTGACTGAGCCTCACCGTCTTATATAAAGTTCAGACGGAACTTTGCACGTGTCATAGTGGAGCCCTCAGGATTCCAGAGCCAGCTTTCTGACATCATAATGGGGCCTCAGAGATAAAAGCCTGGGCCCAGGCAGTGTTGGTCAGTGCTGCTCAGCAGGCAGCACTGGACTGGACTGGATTACAGCTGATACAAGGTGTGAAGGAACAAGGGGTGGCTGTGGGCATGCACTTGCTGCCGCTGCCAGTGTTTATCTGCATGGCAGCAGGGCATTTGGGCGTTGCCAGGAAGGCGTTTTTATGTAGATTCCTCCTCTTTCAGCACTGCATTGTGGTGCAAGCAAAAGAAGCAAATCCTGTCTGGCTTCCTCTCCGGCCTTTATTCA
The DNA here is from genome assembly GCF_050947455.1 of Rhinoderma darwinii. Lineage (NCBI taxonomy): Eukaryota > Metazoa > Chordata > Amphibia > Anura > Rhinodermatidae > Rhinoderma > Rhinoderma darwinii. The sequence goes on from NW_027464239.1 coordinate 82,183, forward strand.
CCTCCCGTGTAGCTGTGAGTGTGTGAGCCTGCAGGGCCCCATGGAATTGCCTAGAAGTAGGCTGAATCGCTGCAAGGGCTGAACAGCAGTATCGGGCAGGCTCGGGCAACGCGCGGCCCGTTCGGGTTATCGCTTCTCGGCCTTTTGGCTAAGATCAAGTGTAGTATCTGTTCTTATCAGTTTAATATCTGATACGTCCCCTATCTGGGGACCATATATTAAATGGATTTTTAGAACAGGGAGATGGAAATAGAGCTTGCTCTGTCCACTCCACGCATTGACCTGGTATTGCAGTATTTCCAGGACCGGTGCACCCTTTCCTTATGTGTTGACTAAAAGCAGATTCCAAAAGTGTTTTTTGTCTTTGCTATTGTTTCTGTCTTTCTGAAGGGATCTCCCCTTTTAATCCCATTATTTCAACACCTGTTGGACAATGCATGAGTGATAATGAGCTCATTGATTAAATGCAATTAATGAATAGATTGCCACCTCTTGTTGTGTGTCGTCTGTGTTTCTGTGTTTCCGGCATTTCACATTGGAACACCTCATTCACCTTCCTTGTCTTCTCTCCGCCCTCCCTTTTAGGTAAGTTAAAGAGCTGCACCTGAGCCAGCCACTGATTGATTGATTGATTGATTGATTGATTGATTGATTGATTGATGCAGCACAACAGTCAAATAGTGGAGTGGAGTAGGGGAACAGCAAACAGCCAATAAAGCAGCCCGCCCGCTCGCCTGCCCGCCACAATGGACCTACCTGTGTACACTAGATGGATGTGATGGAATGTACTGTCGTCCCTACATTTCAAGAAGAAGTAAGAATTGCAGTTGCAACAAAGCCTTGCTTGCCTACAAAGAGAGCAGCAATTTGGATTTGTTACTATGTTACCTAGAAGAATAACAAACTGTGCAAGGATGGAGGTTGTAGGAGCAAGGAGAAGTTGTCTGTAAAGTTGGTGGATGCCTATTTTCCATTTTGCAGTCCCTTGTCTCCCTCTTGTGGCCTCCTGGAGGCAACTAGCTGTGCAAAAAAAAGACAGCCTGGCGGCCGGCTGTTGCAGTGTTGCCCTCTCAGGCAACACTGAGTGACTGACTGAGCCTCACCGTCTTATATAAAGTTCAGACGGAACTTTGCACGTGTCATAGTGGAGCCCTCAGGATTCCAGAGCCAGCTTTCTGACATCATAATGGGGCCTCAGAGATAAAAGCCTGGGCCCAGGCAGTGTTGGTCAGTGCTGCTCAGCAGGCAGCACTGGACTGGACTGGATTACAGCTGATACAAGGTGTGAAGGAACAAGGGGTGGCTGTGGGCATGCACTTGCTGCCGCTGCCAGTGTTTATCTGCATGGCAGCAGGGCATTTGGCCGTTGCCAGGAAGGCGTTTTTATGTAGATTCCTCCTCTTTCAGCACTGCATTGTGGTGCAAGCAAAAGAAGCAAATCCTGTCTGGCTTCCTCTCCGGCCTTTATTCACCTCCCGTGTAGCTGTGAGTGTGTGAGCCTGCAGGGCCCCATGGAATTGCCTAGAAGTAGGCTGAATCGCTGCAAGGGCTGAACAGCAGTATCGGGCAGGCTCGGGCAACGCGCGGCCCGTTCGGGTTATCGCTTCTCGGCCTTTTGGCTAAGATCAAGTGTAGTATCTGTTCTTATCAGTTTAATATCTGATACGTCCCCTATCTGGGGACCATATATTAAATGGATTTTTAGAACAGGGAGATGGAAATAGAGCTTGCTCTGTCCACTCCACGCATTGACCTGGTATTGCAGTATTTCCAGGACCGGTGCACCCTTTCCTTATGTGTTGACTAAAAGCAGATTCCAAAAGTGTTTTTTGTCTTTGCTATTGTTTCTGTCTTTCTGAAGGGATCTCCCCTTTTAATCCCATTATTTCAACACCTGTTGGACAATGCATGAGTGATAATGAGCTCATTGATTAAGTGCAATTAATGAATAGATTGCCACCTCTTGTTGTGTGTCGTCTGTGTTTCTGTGTTTCCGGCATTTCACATTGGAACACCTCATTCACCTTCCTTGTCTTCTCTCCGCCCTCCCTTTTAGGTAAGTTAAAGAGCTGCACCTGAGCCAGCCACTGATTGATTGATTGATTGATTGATTGATTGATTGATTGATTGATTGATTGATTGATGCAGCACAACAGTCAAATAGTGGAGTGGAGTAGGGGAACAGCAAACAGCCAATAAAGCAGCCCGCCCGCTCGCCTGCCCGCCACAATGGACCTACCTGTGTACACTAGATGGATGTGATGGAATGTACTGTCGTCCCTACATTTCAAGAAGAAGTAAGAATTGCAGTTGCAACAAAGCCTTGCTTGCCTACAAAGAGAGCAGCAATTTGGATTTGTTACTATGTTACCTAGAAGAATAACAAACTGTGCAAGGATGGAGGTTGTAGGAGCAAGGAGAAGTTGTCTGTAAAGTTGGTGGATGCCTATTTTCCATTTTGCAGTCCCTTGTCTCCCTCTTGTGGCCTCCTGGAGGCAACTAGCTGTGCAAAAAAAAGACAGCCTGGCGGCCGGCTGTTGCAGTGTTGCCCTCTCAGGCAACACTGAGTGACTGACTGAGCCTCACCGTCTTATATAAAGTTCAGACGGAACTTTGCACGTGTCATAGTGGAGCCCTCAGGATTCCAGAGCCAGCTTTCTGACATCATAATGGGGCCTCAGAGATAAAAGCCTGGGCCCAGGCAGTGTTGGTCAGTGCTGCTCAGCAGGCAGCACTGGACTGGACTGGATTACAGCTGATACAAGGTGTGAAGGAACAAGGGGTGGCTGTGGGCATGCACTTGCTGCCGCTGCCAGTGTTTATCTGCATGGCAGCAGGGCATTTGGGCGTTGCCAGGAAGGCGTTTTTATGTAGATTCCTCCTCTTTCAGCACTGCATTGTGGTGCAAGCAAAAGAAGCAAATCCTGTCTGGCTTCCTCTCCGGCCTTTATTCACCTCCCGTGTAGCTGTGAGTGTGTGAGCCTGCAGGGCCCCATGGAATTGCCTAGAAGTAGGCTGAATCGCTGCAAGGGCTGAACAGCAGTATCGGGCAGGCTCGGGCAACGCGCGGCCCGTTCGGGTTATCGCTTCTCGGCCTTTTGGCTAAGATCAAGTGTAGTATCTGTTCTTATCAGTTTAATATCTGATACGTCCCCTATCTGGGGACCATATATTAAATGGATTTTTAGAACAGGGAGATGGAAATAGAGCTTGCTCTGTCCACTCCACGCATTGACCTGGTATTGCAGTATTTCCAGGACCGGTGCACCCTTTCCTTATGTGTTGACTAAAAGCAGATTCCAAAAGTGTTTTTTGTCTTTGCTATTGTTTCTGTCTTTCTGAAGGGATCTCCCCTTTTAATCCCATTATTTCAACACCTGTTGGACAATGCATGAGTGATAATGAGCTCATTGATTAAATGCAATTAATGAATAGATTGCCACCTCTTGTTGTGTGTCGTCTGTGTTTCTGTGTTTCCGGCATTTCACATTGGAACACCTCATTCACCTTCCTTGTCTTCTCTCCGCCCTCCCTTTTAGGTAAGTTAAAGAGCTGCACCTGAGCCAGCCACTGATTGATTGATTGATTGATTGATTGATTTATTGATTGATTGATTGATTGATGCAGCACAACAGTCAAATAGTGGAGTGGAGTAGGGGAACAGCAAACAGCCAATAAAGCAGCCCGCCCGCTCGCCTGCCCGCCACAATGGACCTACCTGTGTACACTAGATGGATGTGATGGAATGTACTGTCGTCCCTACATTTCAAGAAGAAGTAAGAATTGCAGTTGCAACAAAGCCTTGCTTGCCTACAAAGAGAGCAGCAATTTGGATTTGTTACTATGTTACCTAGAAGAATAACAAACTGTGCAAGGATGGAGGTTGTAGGAGCAAGGAGAAGTTGTCTGTAAAGTTGGTGGATGCCTATTTTCCATTTTGCAGTCCCTTGTCTCCCTCTTGTGGCCTCCTGGAGGCAACTAGCTGTGCAAAAAAAAGACAGCCTGGCGGCCGGCTGTTGCAGTGTTGCCCTCTCAGGCAACACTGAGTGACTGACTGAGCCTCACCGTCTTATATAAAGTTCAGACGGAACTTTGCACGTGTCATAGTGGAGCCCTCAGTATTCCAGAGCCAGCTTTCTGACATCATAATGGGGCCTCAGAGATAAAAGCCTGGGCCCAGGCAGTGTTGGTCAGTGCTGCTCAGCAGGCAGCACTGGACTGGACTGGATTACAGCTGATACAAGGTGTGAAGGAACAAGGGGTGGCTGTGGGCATGCACTTGCTGCCGCTGCCAGTGTTTATCTGCATGGCAGCAGGGCATTTGGGCGTTGCCAGGAAGGCGTTTTTATGTAGATTCCTCCTCTTTCAGCACTGCATTGTGGTGCAAGCAAAAGAAGCAAATCCTGTCTGGCTTCCTCTCCGGCCTTTATTCACCTCCCGTGTAGCTGTGAGTGTGTGAGCCTGCAGGGCCCCATGGAATTGCCTAGAAGTAGGCTGAATCGCTGCAAGGGCTGAACAGCAGTATCGGGCAGGCTCGGGCAACGCGCGGCCCGTTCGGGTTATCGCTTCTCGGCCTTTTGGCTAAGATCAAGTGTAGTATCTGTTCTTATCAGTTTAATATCTGATACGTCCCCTATCTGGGGACCATATATTAAATGGATTTTTAGAACAGGGAGATGGAAATAGAGCTTGCTCTGTCCACTCCACGCATTGACCTGGTATTGCAGTATTTCCAGGACCGGTGCACCCTTTCCTTATGTGTTGACTAAAAGCAGATTCCAAAAGTGTTTTTTGTCTTTGCTATTGTTTCTGTCTTTCTGAAGGGATCTCCCCTTTTAATCCCATTATTTCAACACCTGTTGGACAATGCATGAGTGATAATGAGCTCATTGATTAAATGCAATTAATGAATAGATTGCCACCTCTTGTTGTGTGTCGTCTGTGTTTCTGTGTTTCCGGCATTTCACATTGGAACACCTCATTCACCTTCCTTGTCTTCTCTCCGCCCTCCCTTTTAGGTAAGTTAAAGAGCTGCACCTGAGCCAGCCACTGATTGATTGATTGATTGATTGATTGATTGATTGATTGATTGATTGATTGATTGATGCAGCACAACAGTCAAATAGTGGAGTGGAGTAGGGGAACAGCAAACAGCCAATAAAGCAGCCCGCCCGCTCGCCTGCCCGCCACAATGGACCTACCTGTGTACACTAGATGGATGTGATGGAATGTACTGTCGTCCCTACATTTCAAGAAGAAGTAAGAATTGCAGTTGCAACAAAGCCTTGCTTGCCTACAAAGAGAGCAGCAATTTGGATTTGTTACTATGTTACCTAGAAGAATAACAAACTGTGCAAGGATGGAGGTTGTAGGAGCAAGGAGAAGTTGTCTGTAAAGTTGGTGGATGCCTATTTTCCATTTTGCAGTCCCTTGTCTCCCTCTTGTGGCCTCCTGGAGGCAACTAGCTGTGCAAAAAAAAGACAGCCTGGCGGCCGGCTGTTGCAGTGTTGCCCTCTCAGGCAACACTGAGTGACTGACTGAGCCTCACCGTCTTATATAAAGTTCAGACGGAACTTTGCACGTGTCATAGTGGAGCCCTCAGGATTCCAGAGCCAGCTTTCTGACATCATAATGGGGCCTCAGAGATAAAAGCCTGGGCCCAGGCAGTGTTGGTCAGTGCTGCTCAGCAGGCAGCACTGGACTGGACTGGATTACAGCTGATACAAGGTGTGAAGGAACAAGGGGTGGCTGTGGGCATGCACTTGCTGCCGCTGCCAGTGTTTATCTGCATGGCAGCAGGGCATTTGGGCGTTGCCAGGAAGGCGTTTTTATGTAGATTCCTCCTCTTTCAGCACTGCATTGTGGTGCAAGCAAAAGAAGCAAATCCTGTCTGGCTTCCTCTCCGGCCTTTATTCACCTCCCGTGTAGCTGTGAGTGTGTGAGCCTGCAGGGCCCCATGGAATTGCCTAGAAGTAGGCTGAATCGCTGCAAGGGCTGAACAGCAGTATCGGGCAGGCTCGGGCAACGCGCGGCCCGTTCGGGTTATCGCTTCTCGGCCTTTTGGCTAAGATCAAGTGTAGTATCTGTTCTTATCAGTTTAATATCTGATACGTCCCCTATCTGGGGACCATATATTAAATGGATTTTTAGAACAGGGAGATGGAAATAGAGCTTGCTCTGTCCACTCCACGCATTGACCTGGTATTGCAGTATTTCCAGGACCGGTGCACCCTTTCCTTATGTGTTGACTAAAAGCAGATTCCAAAAGTGTTTTTTGTCTTTGCTATTGTTTCTGTCTTTCTGAAGGGATCTCCCCTTTTAATCCCATTATTTCAACACCTGTTGGACAATGCATGAGTGATAATGAGCTCATTGATTAAATGCAATTAATGAATAGATTGCCACCTCTTGTTGTGTGTCGTCTGTGTTTCTGTGTTTCCGGCATTTCACATTGGAACACCTCATTCACCTTCCTTGTCTTCTCTCCGCCCTCCCTTTTAGGTAAGTTAAAGAGCTGCACCTGAGCCAGCCACTGATTGATTGATTGATTGATTGATTGATGCAGCACAACAGTCAAATAGTGGAGTGGAGTAGGGGAACAGCAAACAGCCAATAAAGCAGCCCGCCCGCTCGCCTGCCCGCCACAATGGACCTACCTGTGTACACTAGATGGATGTGATGGAATGTACTGTCGTCCCTACATTTCAAGAAGAAGTAAGAATTGCAGTTGCAACAAAGCCTTGCTTGCCTACAAAGAGAGCAGCAATTTGGATTTGTTACTATGTTACCTAGAAGAATAACAAACTGTGCAAGGATGGAGGTTGTAGGAGCAAGGAGAAGTTGTCTGTAAAGTTGGTGGATGCCTATTTTCCATTTTGCAGTCCCTTGTCTCCCTCTTGTGGCCTCCTGGAGGCAACTAGCTGTGCAAAAAAAAGACAGCCTGGCGGCCGGCTGTTGCAGTGTTGCCCTCTCAGGCAACACTGAGTGACTGACTGAGCCTCACCGTCTTATATAAAGTTCAGACGGAACTTTGCACGTGTCATAGTGGAGCCCTCAGGATTCCAGAGCCAGCTTTCTGACATCATAATGGGGCCTCAGAGATAAAAGCCTGGGCCCAGGCAGTGTTGGTCAGTGCTGCTCAGCAGGCAGCACTGGACTGGACTGGATTACAGCTGATACAAGGTGTGAAGGAACAAGGGGTGGCTGTGGGCATGCACTTGCTGCCGCTGCCAGTGTTTATCTGCATGGCAGCAGGGCATTTGGGCGTTGCCAGGAAGGCGTTTTTATGTAGATTCCTCCTCTTTCAGCACTGCATTGTGGTGCAAGCAAAAGAAGCAAATCCTGTCTGGCTTCCTCTCCGGCCTTTATTCACCTCCCGTGTAGCTGTGAGTGTGTGAGCCTGCAGGGCCCCATGGAATTGCCTAGAAGTAGGCTGAATCGCTGCAAGGGCTGAACAGCAGTATCGGGCAGGCTCGGGCAACGCGCGGCCCGTTCGGGTTATCGCTTCTCGGCCTTTTGGCTAAGATCAAGTGTAGTATCTGTTCTTATCAGTTTAATATCTGATACGTCCCCTATCTGGGGACCATATATTAAATGGATTTTTAGAACAGGGAGATGGAAATAGAGCTTGCTCTGTCCACTCCACGCATTGACCTGGTATTGCAGTATTTCCAGGACCGGTGCACCCTTTCCTTATGTGTTGACTAAAAGCAGATTCCAAAAGTGTTTTTTGTCTTTGCTATTGTTTCTGTCTTTCTGAAGGGATCTCCCCTTTTAATCCCATTATTTCAACACCTGTTGGACAATGCATGAGTGATAATGAGCTCATTGATTAAGTGCAATTAATGAATAGATTGCCACCTCTTGTTGTGTGTCGTCTGTGTTTCTGTGTTTCCGGCATTTCACATTGGAACACCTCATTCACCTTCCTTGTCTTCTCTCCGCCCTCCCTTTTAGGTAAGTTAAAGAGCTGCACCTGAGCCAGCCACTGATTGATTGATTGATTGATTGATTGATTGATTGATTGATTGATTGATTGATGCAGCACAACAGTCAAATAGTGGAGTGGAGTAGGGGAACAGCAAACAGCCAATAAAGCAGCCCGCCCGCTCGCCTGCCCGCCACAATGGACCTACCTGTGTACACTAGATGGATGTGATGGAATGTACTGTCGTCCCTACATTTCAAGAAGAAGTAAGAATTGCAGTTGCAACAAAGCCTTGCTTGCCTACAAAGAGAGCAGCAATTTGGATTTGTTACTATGTTACCTAGAAGAATAACAAACTGTGCAAGGATGGAGGTTGTAGGAGCAAGGAGAAGTTGTCTGTAAAGTTGGTGGATGCCTATTTTCCATTTTGCAGTCCCTTGTCTCCCTCTTGTGGCCTCCTGGAGGCAACTAGCTGTGCAAAAAAAAGACAGCCTGGCGGCCGGCTGTTGCAGTGTTGCCCTCTCAGGCAACACTGAGTGACTGACTGAGCCTCACCGTCTTATATAAAGTTCAGACGGAACTTTGCACGTGTCATAGTGGAGCCCTCAGGATTCCAGAGCCAGCTTTCTGACATCATAATGGGGCCTCAGAGATAAAAGCCTGGGCCCAGGCAGTGTTGGTCAGTGCTGCTCAGCAGGCAGCACTGGACTGGACTGGATTACAGCTGATACAAGGTGTGAAGGAACAAGGGGTGGCTGTGGGCATGCACTTGCTGCCGCTGCCAGTGTTTATCTGCATGGCAGCAGGGCATTTGGGCGTTGCCAGGAAGGCGTTTTTATGTAGATTCCTCCTCTTTCAGCACTGCATTGTGGTGCAAGCAAAAGAAGCAAATCCTGTCTGGCTTCCTCTCCGGCCTTTATTCACCTCCCGTGTAGCTGTGAGTGTGTGAGCCTGCAGGGCCCCATGGAATTGCCTAGAAGTAGGCTGAATCGCTGCAAGGGCTGAACAGCAGTATCGGGCAGGCTCGGGCAACGCGCGGCCCGTTCGGGTTATCGCTTCTCGGCCTTTTGGCTAAGATCAAGTGTAGTATCTGTTCTTATCAGTTTAATATCTGATACGTCCCCTATCTGGGGACCATATATTAAATGGATTTTTAGAACAGGGAGATGGAAATAGAGCTTGCTCTGTCCACTCCACGCATTGACCTGGTATTGCAGTATTTCCAGGACCGGTGCACCCTTTCCTTATGTGTTGACTAAAAGCAGATTCCAAAAGTGTTTTTTGTCTTTGCTATTGTTTCTGTCTTTCTGAAGGGATCTCCCCTTTTAATCCCATTATTTCAACACCTGTTGGACAATGCATGAGTGATAATGAGCTCATTGATTAAATGCAATTAATGAATAGATTGCCACCTCTTGTTGTGTGTCGTCTGTGTTTCTGTGTTTCCGGCATTTCACATTGGAACACCTCATTCACCTTCCTTGTCTTCTCTCCGCCCTCCCTTTTAGGTAAGTTAAAGAGCTGCACCTGAGCCAGCCACTGATTGATTGATTGATTGATTGATTGATTGATTGATTGATTTATTGATTGATTGATTGATTGATGCAGCACAACAGTCAAATAGTGGAGTGGAGTAGGGGAACAGCAAACAGCCAATAAAGCAGCCCGCCCGCTCGCCTGCCCGCCACAATGGACCTACCTGTGTACACTAGATGGATGTGATGGAATGTACTGTCGTCCCTACATTTCAAGAAGAAGTAAGAATTGCAGTTGCAACAAAGCCTTGCTTGCCTACAAAGAGAGCAGCAATTTGGATTTGTTACTATGTTACCTAGAAGAATAACAAACTGTGCAAGGATGGAGGTTGTAGGAGCAAGGAGAAGTTGTCTGTAAAGTTGGTGGATGCCTATTTTCCATTTTGCAGTCCCTTGTCTCCCTCTTGTGGCCTCCTGGAGGCAACTAGCTGTGCAAAAAAAAGACAGCCTGGCGGCCGGCTGTTGCAGTGTTGCCCTCTCAGGCAACACTGAGTGACTGACTGAGCCTCACCGTCTTATATAAAGTTCAGACGGAACTTTGCACGTGTCATAGTGGAGCCCTCAGTATTCCAGAGCCAGCTTTCTGACATCATAATGGGGCCTCAGAGATAAAAGCCTGGGCCCAGGCAGTGTTGGTCAGTGCTGCTCAGCAGGCAGCACTGGACTGGACTGGATTACAGCTGATACAAGGTGTGAAGGAACAAGGGGTGGCTGTGGGCATGCACTTGCTGCCGCTGCCAGTGTTTATCTGCATGGCAGCAGGGCATTTGGGCGTTGCCAGGAAGGCGTTTTTATGTAGATTCCTCCTCTTTCAGCACTGCATTGTGGTGCAAGCAAAAGAAGCAAATCCTGTCTGGCTTCCTCTCCGGCCTTTATTCACCTCCCGTGTAGCTGTGAGTGTGTGAGCCTGCAGGGCCCCATGGAATTGCCTAGAAGTAGGCTGAATCGCTGCAAGGGCTGAACAGCAGTATCGGGCAGGCTCGGGCAACGCGCGGCCCGTTCGGGTTATCGCTTCTCGGCCTTTTGGCTAAGATCAAGTGTAGTATCTGTTCTTATCAGTTTAATATCTGATACGTCCCCTATCTGGGGACCATATATTAAATGGATTTTTAGAACAGGGAGATGGAAATAGAGCTTGCTCTGTCCACTCCACGCATTGACCTGGTATTGCAGTATTTCCAGGACCGGTGCACCCTTTCCTTATGTGTTGACTAAAAGCAGATTCCAAAAGTGTTTTTTGTCTTTGCTATTGTTTCTGTCTTTCTGAAGGGATCTCCCCTTTTAATCCCATTATTTCAACACCTGTTGGACAATGCATGAGTGATAATGAGCTCATTGATTAAATGCAATTAATGAATAGATTGCCACCTCTTGTTGTGTGTCGTCTGTGTTTCTGTGTTTCCGGCATTTCACATTGGAACACCTCATTCACCTTCCTTGTCTTCTCTCCGCCCTCCCTTTTAGGTAAGTTAAAGAGCTGCACCTGAGCCAGCCACTGATTGATTGATTGATTGATTGATTGATTGATTGATTGATTGATTGATTGATTGATTGATTGATTGATTGATGCAGCACAACAGTCAAATAGTGGAGTGGAGTAGGGGAACAGCAAACAGCCAATAAAGCAGCCCGCCCGCTCGCCTGCCCGCCACAATGGACCTACCTGTGTACACTAGATGGATGTGATGGAATGTACTGTCGTCCCTACATTTCAAGAAGAAGTAAGAATTGCAGTTGCAACAAAGCCTTGCTTGCCTACAAAGAGAGCAGCAATTTGGATTTGTTACTATGTTACCTAGAAGAATAACAAACTGTGCAAGGATGGAGGTTGTAGGAGCAAGGAGAAGTTGTCTGTAAAGTTGGTGGATGCCTATTTTCCATTTTGCAGTCCCTTGTCTCCCTCTTGTGGCCTCCTGGAGGCAACTAGCTGTGCAAAAAAAAGACAGCCTGGCGGCCGGCTGTTGCAGTGTTGCCCTCTCAGGCAACACTGAGTGACTGACTGAGCCTCACCGTCTTATATAAAGTTCAGACGGAACTTTGCACGTGTCATAGTGGAGCCCTCAGGATTCCAGAGCCAGCTTTCTGACATCATAATGGGGCCTCAGAGATAAAAGCCTGGGCCCAGGCAGTGTTGGTCAGTGCTGCTCAGCAGGCAGCACTGGACTGGACTGGATTACAGCTGATACAAGGTGTGAAGGAACAAGGGGTGGCTGTGGGCATGCACTTGCTGCCGCTGCCAGTGTTTATCTGCATGGCAGCAGGGCATTTGAGCGTTGCCAGGAAGGCGTTTTTATGTAGATTCCTCCTCTTTCAGCACTGCATTGTGGTGCAAGCAAAAGAAGCAAATCCTGTCTGGCTTCCTCTCCGGCCTTTATTCACCTCCCGTGTAGCTGTGAGTGTGTGAGCCTGCAGGGCCCCATGGAATTGCCTAGAAGTAGGCTGAATCGCTGCAAGGGCTGAACAGCAGTATCGGGCAGGCTCGGGCAACGCGCGGCCCGTTCGGGTTATCGCTTCTCGGCCTTTTGGCTAAGATCAAGTGTAGTATCTGTTCTTATCAGTTTAATATCTGATACGTCCCCTATCTGGGGACCATATATTAAATGGATTTTTAGAACAGGGAGATGGAAATAGAGCTTGCTCTGTCCACTCCACGCATTGACCTGGTATTGCAGTATTTCCAGGACCGGTGCACCCTTTCCTTATGTGTTGACTAAAAGCAGATTCCAAAAGTGTTTTTTGTCTTTGCTATTGTTTCTGTCTTTCTGAAGGGATCTCCCCTTTTAATCCCATTATTTCAACACCTGTTGGACAATGCATGAGTGATAATGAGCTCATTGATTAAATGCAATTAATGAATAGATTGCCACCTCTTGTTGTGTGTCGTCTGTGTTTCTGTGTTTCCGGCATTTCACATTGGAACACCTCATTCACCTTCCTTGTCTTCTCTCCGCCCTCCCTTTTAGGTAAGTTAAAGAGCTGCACCTGAGCCAGCCACTGATTGATTGATTGATTGATTGATTGATTGATTGATTGATTGATTGATTGATTGATTGATTGATGCAGCACAACAGTCAAATAGTGGAGTGGAGTAGGGGAACAGCAAACAGCCAATAAAGCAGCCCGCCCGCTCGCCTGCCCGCCACAATGGACCTACCTGTGTACACTAGATGGATGTGATGGAATGTACTGTCGTCCCTACATTTCAAGAAGAAGTAAGAATTGCAGTTGCAACAAAGCCTTGCTTGCCTACAAAGAGAGCAGCAATTTGGATTTGTTACTATGTTACCTAGAAGAATAACAAACTGTGCAAGGATGGAGGTTGTAGGAGCAAGGAGAAGTTGTCTGTAAAGTTGGTGGATGCCTATTTTCCATTTTGCAGTCCCTTGTCTCCCTCTTGTGGCCTCCTGGAGGCAACTAGCTGTGCAAAAAAAAGACAGCCTGGCGGCCGGCTGTTGCAGTGTTGCCCTCTCAGGCAACACTGAGTGACTGACTGAGCCTCACCGTCTTATATAAAGTTCAGACGGAACTTTGCACGTGTCATAGTGGAGCCCTCAGGATTCCAGAGCCAGCTTTCTGACATCATAATGGGGCCTCAGAGATAAAAGCCTGGGCCCAGGCAGTGTTGGTCAGTGCTGCTCAGCAGGCAGCACTGGACTGGACTGGATTACAGCTGATACAAGGTGTGAAGGAACAAGGGGTGGCTGTGGGCATGCACTTGCTGCCGCTGCCAGTGTTTATCTGCATGGCAGCAGGGCATTTGGGCGTTGCCAGGAAGGCGTTTTTATGTAGATTCCTCCTCTTTCAGCACTGCATTGTGGTGCAAGCAAAAGAAGCAAATCCTGTCTGGCTTCCTCTCCGGCCTTTATTCACCTCCCGTGTAGCTGTGAGTGTGTGAGCCTGCAGGGCCCCATGGAATTGCCTAGAAGTAGGCTGAATCGCTGCAAGGGCTGAACAGCAGTATCGGGCAGGCTCGGGCAACGCGCGGCCCGTTCGGGTTATCGCTTCTCGGCCTTTTGGCTAAGATCAAGTGTAGTATCTGTTCTTATCAGTTTAATATCTGATACGTCCCCTATCTGGGGACCATATATTAAATGGATTTTTAGAACAGGGAGATGGAAATAGAGCTTGCTCTGTCCACTCCACGCATTGACCTGGTATTGCAGTATTTCCAGGACCGGTGCACCCTTTCCTTATGTGTTGACTAAAAGCAGATTCCAAAAGTGTTTTTTGTCTTTGCTATTGTTTCTGTCTTTCTGAAGGGATCTCCCCTTTTAATCCCATTATTTCAACACCTGTTGGACAATGCATGAGTGATAATGAGCTCATTGATTAAATGCAATTAATGAATAGATTGCCACCTCTTGTTGTGTGTCGTCTGTGTTTCTGTGTTTCCGGCATTTCACATTGGAACACCTCATTCACCTTCCTTGTCTTCTCTCCGCCCTCCCTTTTAGGTAAGTTAAAGAGCTGCACCTGAGCCAGCCACTGATTGATTGATTGATTGATTGATTGATTGATTGATTGATTGATTGATTGATGCAGCACAACAGTCAAATAGTGGAGTGGAGTAGGGGAACAGCAAACAGCCAATAAAGCAGCCCGCCCGCTCGCCTGCCCGCCACAATGGACCTACCTGTGTACACTAGATGGATGTGATGGAATGTACTGTCGTCCCTACATTTCAAGAAGAAGTAAGAATTGCAGTTGCAACAAAGCCTTGCTTGCCTACAAAGAGAGCAGCAATTTGGATTTGTTACTATGTTACCTAGAAGAATAACAAACTGTGCAAGGATGGAGGTTGTAGGAGCAAGGAGAAGTTGTCTGTAAAGTTGGTGGATGCCTATTTTCCATTTTGCAGTCCCTTGTCTCCCTCTTGTGGCCTCCTGGAGGCAACTAGCTGTGCAAAAAAAAGACAGCCTGGCGGCCGGCTGTTGCAGTGTTGCCCTCTCAGGCAACACTGAGTGACTGACTGAGCCTCACCGTCTTATATAAAGTTCAGACGGAACTTTGCACGTGTCATAGTGGAGCCCTCAGGATTCCAGAGCCAGCTTTCTGACATCATAATGGGGCCTCAGAGATAAAAGCCTGGGCCCAGGCAGTGTTGGTCAGTGCTGCTCAGCAGGCAGCACTGGACTGGACTGGATTACAGCTGATACAAGGTGTGAAGGAACAAGGTGTGGCTGTGGGCATGCACTTGCTGCCGCTGCCAGTGTTTATCTGCATGGCAGCAGGGCATTTGGGCGTTGCCAGGAAGGCGTTTTTATGTAGATTCCTCCTCTTTCAGCACTGCATTGTGGTGCAAGCAAAAGAAGCAAATCCTGTCTGGCTTCCTCTCCGGCCTTTATTCACCTCCCGTGTAGCTGTGAGTGTGTGAGCCTGCAGGGCCCCATGGAATTGCCTAGAAGTAGGCTGAATCGCTGCAAGGGCTGAACAGCAGTATCGGGCAGGCTCGGGCAACGCGCGGCCCGTTCGGGTTATCGCTTCTCGGCCTTTTGGCTAAGATCAAGTGTAGTATCTGTTCTTATCAGTTTAATATCTGATACGTCCCCTATCTGGGGACCATATATTAAATGGATTTTTAGAACAGGGAGATGGAAATAGAGCTTGCTCTGTCCACTCCACGCATTGACCTGGTATTGCAGTATTTCCAGGACCGGTGCACCCTTTCCTTATGTGTTGACTAAAAGCAGATTCCAAAAGTGTTTTTTGTCTTTGCTATTGTTTCTGTCTTTCTGAAGGGATCTCCCCTTTTAATCCCATTATTTCAACACCTGTTGGACAATGCATGAGTGATAATGAGCTCATTGATTAAATGCAATTAATGAATAGATTGCCACCTCTTGTTGTGTGTCGTCTGTGTTTCTGTGTTTCCGGCATTTCACATTGGAACACCTCATTCACCTTCCTTGTCTTCTCTCCGCCCTCCCTTTTAGGTAAGTTAAAGAGCTGCACCTGAGCCAGCCACTGATTGATTGCTTGATTGATTGATTGATTGATTGATTGATTGATTGATTGATTGATTGATGCAGCACAACAGTCAAATAGTGGAGTGGAGTAGGGGAACAGCAAACAGCCAATAAAGCAGCCCGCCCACTCGCCTGCCCGCCACAATGGACCTACCTGTGTACACTAGATGGATGTGATGGAATGTACTGTCGTCCCTACATTTCAAGAAGAAGTAAGAATTGCAGTTGCAACAAAGCCTTGCTTGCCTACAAAGAGAGCAGCAATTTGGATTTGTTACTATGTTACCTAGAAGAATAACAAACTGTGCAAGGATGGAGGTTGTAGGAGCAAGGAGAAGTTGTCTGTAAAGTTGGTGGATGCCTATTTTCCATTTTGCAGTCCCTTGTCTCCCTCTTGTGGCCTCCTGGAGGCAACTAGCTGTGCAAAAAAAAGACAGCCTGGCGGCCGGCTGTTGCAGTGTTGCCCTCTCAGGCAACACTGAGTGACTGACTGAGCCTCACCGTCTTATATAAAGTTCAGACGGAACTTTGCACGTGTCATAGTGGAGCCCTCAGGATTCCAGAGCCAGCTTTCTGACATCATAATGGGGCCTCAGAGATAAAAGCCTGGGCCCAGGCAGTGTTGGTCAGTGCTGCTCAGCAGGCAGCACTGGACTGGACTGGATTACAGCTGATACAAGGTGTGAAGGAACAAGGGGTGGCTGTGGGCATGCACTTGCTGCCGCTGCCAGTGTTTATCTGCATGGCAGCAGGGCATTTGGGCGTTGCCAGGAAGGCGTTTTTATGTAGATTCCTCCTCTTTCAGCACTGCATTGTGGTGCAAGCAAAAGAAGCAAATCCTGTCTGGCTTCCTCTCCGGCCTTTATTCACCTCCCGTGTAGCTGTGAGTGTGTGAGCCTGCAGGGCCCCATGGAATTGCCTAGAAGTAGGCTGAATCGCTGCAAGGGCTGAACAGCAGTATCGGGCAGGCTCGGGCAACGCGCGGCCCGTTCGGGTTATCGCTTCTCGGCCTTTTGGCTAAGATCAAGTGTAGTATCTGTTCTTATCAGTTTAATATCTGATACGTCCCCTATCTGGGGACCATATATTAAATGGATTTTTAGAACAGGGAGATGGAAATAGAGCTTGCTCTGTCCACTCCACGCATTGACCTGGTATTGCAGTATTTCCAGGACCGGTGCACCCTTTCCTTATGTGTTGACTAAAAGCAGATTCCAAAAGTGTTTTTTGTCTTTGCTATTGTTTCTGTCTTTCTGAAGGGATCTCCCCTTTTAATCCCATTATTTCAACACCTGTTGGACAATGCATGAGTGATAATGAGCTCATTGATTAAATGCAATTAATGAATAGATTGCCACCTCTTGTTGTGTGTCGTCTGTGTTTCTGTGTTTCCGGCATTTCACATTGGAACACCTCATTCACCTTCCTTGTCTTCTCTCCGCCCTCCCTTTTAGGTAAGTTAAAGAGCTGCACCTGAGCCAGCCACTGATTGATTGATTGATTGATTGATTGATTGATTGATTGATTGATTGATGCAGCACAACAGTCAAATAGTGGAGTGGAGTAGGGGAACAGCAAACAGCCAATAAAGCAGCCCGCCCGCTCGCCTGCCCGCCACAATGGACCTACCTGTGTACACTAGATGGATGTGATGGAATGTACTGTCGTCCCTACATTTCAAGAAGAAGTAAGAATTGCAGTTGCAACAAAGCCTTGCTTGCCTACAAAGAGAGCAGCAATTTGGATTTGTTACTATGTTACCTAGAAGAATAACAAACTGTGCAAGGATGGAGGTTGTAGGAGCAAGGAGAAGTTGTCTGTAAAGTTGGTGGATGCCTATTTTCCATTTTGCAGTCCCTTGTCTCCCTCTTGTGGCCTCCTGGAGGCAACTAGCTGTGCAAAAAAAAGACAGCCTGGCGGCCGGCTGTTGCAGTGTTGCCCTCTCAGGCAACACTGAGTGACTGACTGAGCCTCACCGTCTTATATAAAGTTCAGACGGAACTTTGCACGTGTCATAGTGGAGCCCTCAGGATTCCAGAGCCAGCTTTTTGACATCATAATGGGGCCTCAGAGATAAAAGCCTGGGCCCAGGCAGTGTTGGTCAGTGCTGCTCAGCAGGCAGCACTGGACTGGACTGGATTACAGCTGATACAAGGTGTGAAGGAACAAGGGGTGGCTGTGGGCATGCACTTGCTGCCGCTGCCAGTGTTTATCTGCATGGCAGCAGGGCATTTGGGCGTTGCCAGGAAGGCGTTTTTATGTAGATTCCTCCTCTTTCAGCACTGCATTGTGGTGCAAGCAAAAGAAGCAAATCCTGTCTGGCTTCCTCTCCGGCCTTTATTCACCTCCCGTGTAGCTGTGAGTGTGTGAGCCTGCAGGGCCCCATGGAATTGCCTAGAAGTAGGCTGAATCGCTGCAAGGGCTGAACAGCAGTATCGGGCAGGCTCGGGCAACGCGCGGCCCGTTCGGGTTATCGCTTCTCGGCCTTTTGGCTAAGATCAAGTGTAGTATCTGTTCTTATCAGTTTAATATCTGATACGTCCCCTATCTGGGGACCATATATTAAATGGATTTTTAGAACAGGGAGATGGAAATAGAGCTTGCTCTGTCCACTCCACGCATTGACCTGGTATTGCAGTATTTCCAGGACCGGTGCACCCTTTCCTTATGTGTTGACTAAAAGCAGATTCCAAAAGTGTTTTTTGTCTTTGCTATTGTTTCTGTCTTTCTGAAGGGATCTCCCCTTTTAATCCCATTATTTCAACACCTGTTGGACAATGCATGAGTGATAATGAGCTCATTGATTAAATGCAATTAATGAATAGATTGCCACCTCTTGTTGTGTGTCGTCTGTGTTTCTGTGTTTCCGGCATTTCACATTGGAACACCTCATTCACCTTCCTTGTCTTCTCTCCGCCCTCCCTTTTAGGTAAGTTAAAGAGCTGCACCTGAGCCAGCCACTGATTGATTGATTGATTGATTGATTGATTGATTGATTGATTGATTGATTGATTGATGCAGCACAACAGTCAAATAGTGGAGTGGAGTAGGGGAACAGCAAACAGCCAATAAAGCAGCCCGCCCGCTCGCCTGCCCGCCACAATGGACCTACCTGTGTACACTAGATGGATGTGATGGAATGTACTGTCGTCCCTACATTTCAAGAAGAAGTAAGAATTGCAGTTGCAACAAAGCCTTGCTTGCCTACAAAGAGAGCAGCAATTTGGATTTGTTACTATGTTACCTAGAAGAATAACAAACTGTGCAAGGATGGAGGTTGTAGGAGCAAGGAGAAGTTGTCTGTAAAGTTGGTGGATGCCTATTTTCCATTTTGCAGTCCCTTGTCTCCCTCTTGTGGCCTCCTGGAGGCAACTAGCTGTGCAAAAAAAAGACAGCCTGGCGGCCGGCTGTTGCAGTGTTGCCCTCTCAGGCAACACTGAGTGACTGACTGAGCCTCACCGTCTTATATAAAGTTCAGACGGAACTTTGCACGTGTCATAGTGGAGCCCTCAGGATTCCAGAGCCAGCTTTCTGACATCATAATGGGGCCTCAGAGATAAAAGCCTGGGCCCAGGCAGTGTTGGTCAGTGCTGCTCAGCAGGCAGCACTGGACTGGACTGGATTACAGCTGATACAAGGTGTGAAGGAACAAGGGGTGGCTGTGGGCATGCACTTGCTGCCGCTGCCAGTGTTTATCTGCATGGCAGCAGGGCATTTGGGCGTTGCCAGGAAGGCGTTTTTATGTAGATTCCTCCTCTTTCAGCACTGCTTTGTGGTGCAAGCAAAAGAAGCAAATCCTGTCTGGCTTCCTCTCCGGCCTTTATTCACCTCCCGTGTAGCTGTGAGTGTGTGAGCCTGCAGGGCCCCATGGAATTGCCTAGAAGTAGGCTGAATCGCTGCAAGGGCTGAACAGCAGTATCGGGCAGGCTCGGGCAACGCGCGGCCCGTTCGGGTTATCGCTTCTCGGCCTTTTGGCTAAGATCAAGTGTAGTATCTGTTCTTATCAGTTTAATATCTGATACGTCCCCTATCTGGGGACCATATATTAAATGGATTTTTAGAACAGGGAGATGGAAATAGAGCTTGCTCTGTCCACTCCACGCATTGACCTGGTATTGCAGTATTTCCAGGACCGGTGCACCCTTTCCTTATGTGTTGACTAAAAGCAGATTCCAAAAGTGTTTTTTGTCTTTGCTATTGTTTCTGTCTTTCTGAAGGGATCTCCCCTTTTAATCCCATTATTTCAACACCTGTTGGACAATGCATGAGTGATAATGAGCTCATTGATTAAATGCAATTAATGAATAGATTGCCACCTCTTGTTGTGTGTCGTCTGTGTTTCTGTGTTTCCGGCATTTCACATTGGAACACCTCATTCACCTTCCTTGTCTTCTCTCCGCCCTCCCTTTTAGGTAAGTTAAAGAGCTGCACCTGAGCCAGCCACTGATTGATTGATTGATTGATTGATTGATTGATTGATTGATTGATTGATTGATTGCAGCACAACAGTCAAATAGTGGAGTGGAGTAGGGGAACAGCAAACAGCCAATAAAGCAGCCCGCCCGCTCGCCTGCCCGCCCAATGGACCTACCTGTGTACACTAGATGGATGTGATGGAATGTACTGTCGTCCCTACATTTCAAGAAGAAGTAAGAATTGCAGTTGCAACAAAGCCTTGCTTGCCTACAAAGAGAGCAGCAATTTGGATTTGTTACTATGTTACCTAGAAGAATAACAAACTGTGCAAGGATGGAGGTTGTAGGAGCAAGGAGAAGTTGTCTGTAAAGTTGGTGGATGCCTATTTTCCATTTTGCAGTCCCTTGTCTCCCTCTTGTGGCCTCCTGGAGGCAACTAGCTGTGCAAAAAAAAGACAGCCTGGCGGCCGGCTGTTGCAGTGTTGCCCTCTCAGGCAACACTGAGTGACTGACTGAGCCTCACCGTCTTATATAAAGTTCAGACGGAACTTTGCACGTGTCATAGTGGAGCCCTCAGGATTCCAGAGCCAGCTTTCTGACATCATAATGGGGCCTCAGAGATAAAAGCCTGGGCCCAGGCAGTGTTGGTCAGTGCTGCTCAGCAGGCAGCACTGGACTGGACTGGATTACAGCTGATACAAGGTGTGAAGGAACAAGGGGTGGCTGTGGGCATGCACTTGCTGCCGCTGCCAGTGTTTATCTGCATGGCAGCAGGGCATTTGGGCGTTGCCAGGAAGGCGTTTTTATGTAGATTCCTCCTCTTTCAGCACTGCATTGTGGTGCAAGCAAAAGAAGCAAATCCTGTCTGGCTTCCTCTCCGGCCTTTATTCACCTCCCGTGTAGCTGTGAGTGTGTGAGCCTGCAGGGCCCCATGGAATTGCCTAGAAGTAGGCTGAATCGCTGCAAGGGCTGAACAGCAGTATCGGGCAGGCTCGGGCAACGCGCGGCCCGTTCGGGTTATCGCTTCTCGGCCTTTTGGCTAAGATCAAGTGTAGTATCTGTTCTTATCAGTTTAATATCTGATACGTCCCCTATCTGGGGACCATATATTAAATGGATTTTTAGAACAGGGAGATGGAAATAGAGCTTGCTCTGTCCACTCCACGCATTGACCTGGTATTGCAGTATTTCCAGGACCGGTGCACCCTTTCCTTATGTGTTGACTAAAAGCAGATTCCAAAAGTGTTTTTTGTCTTTGCTATTGTTTCTGTCTTTCTGAAGGGATCTCCCCTTTTAATCCCATTATTTCAACACCTGTTGGACAATGCATGAGTGATAATGAGCTCATTGATTAAATGCAATTAATGAATAGATTGCCACCTCTTGTTGTGTGTCGTCTGTGTTTCTGTGTTTCCGGCATTTCACATTGGAACACCTCATTCACCTTCCTTGTCTTCTCTCCGCCCTCCCTTTTAGGTAAGTTAAAGAGCTGCACCTGAGCCAGCCACTGATTGATTGATTGATTGATTGATTGATTGATTGATTGATTGATTGATTGATTGATTGATGCAGCACAACAGTCAAATAGTGGAGTGGAGTAGGGGAACAGCAAACAGCCAATAAAGCAGCCCGCCCGCTCGCCTGCCCGCCACAATGGACCTACCTGTGTACACTAGATGGATGTGATGGAATGTACTGTCGTCCCTACATTTCAAGAAGAAGTAAGAATTGCAGTTGCAACAAAGCCTTGCTTGCCTACAAAGAGAGCAGCAATTTGGATTTGTTACTATGTTACCTAGAAGAATAACAAACTGTGCAAGGATGGAGGTTGTAGGAGCAAGGAGAAGTTGTCTGTAAAGTTGGTGGATGCCTATTTTCCATTTTGCAGTCCCTTGTCTCCCTCTTGTGGCCTCCTGGAGGCAACTAGCTGTGCAAAAAAAAGACAGCCTGGCGGCCGGCTGTTGCAGTGTTGCCCTCTCAGGCAACACTGAGTGACTGACTGAGCCTCACCGTCTTATATAAAGTTCAGACGGAACTTTGCACGTGTCATAGTGGAGCCCTCAGGATTCCAGAGCCAGCTTTCTGACATCATAATGGGGCCTCAGAGATAAAAGCCTGGGCCCAGGCAGTGTTGGTCAGTGCTGCTCAGCAGGCAGCACTGGACTGGACTGGATTACAGCTGATACAAGGTGTGAAGGAACAAGGGGTGGCTGTGGGCATGCACTTGCTGCCGCTGCCAGTGTTTATCTGCATGGCAGCAGGGCATTTGGGCGTTGCCAGGAAGGCGTTTTTATGTAGATTCCTCCTCTTTCAGCACTGCATTGTGGTGCAAGCAAAAGAAGCAAATCCTGTCTGGCTTCCTCTCCGGCCTTTATTCACCTCCCGTGTAGCTGTGAGTGTGTGAGCCTGCAGGGCCCCATGGAATTGCCTAGAAGTAGGCTGAATCGCTGCAAGGGCTGAACAGCAGTATCGGGCAGGCTCGGGCAACGCGCGGCCCGTTCGGGTTATCGCTTCTCGGCCTTTTGGCTAAGATCAAGTGTAGTATCTGTTCTTATCAGTTTAATATCTGATACGTCCCCTATCTGGGGACCATATATTAAATGGATTTTTAGAACAGGGAGATGGAAATAGAGCTTGCTCTGTCCACTCCACGCATTGACCTGGTATTGCAGTATTTCCAGGACCGGTGCACCCTTTCCTTATGTGTTGACTAAAAGCAGATTCCAAAAGTGTTTTTTGTCTTTGCTATTGTTTCTGTCTTTCTGAAGGGATCTCCCCTTTTAATCCCATTATTTCAACACCTGTTGGACAATGCATGAGTGATAATGAGCTCATTGATTAAATGCAATTAATGAATAGATTGCCACCTCTTGTTGTGTGTCGTCTGTGTTTCTGTGTTTCCGGCATTTCACATTGGAACACCTCATTCACCTTCCTTGTCTTCTCTCCGCCCTCCCTTTTAGGTAAGTTAAAGAGCTGCACCTGAGCCAGCCACTGATTGATTGATTGATTGATTGATTGATTGATTGATTGATGCAGCACAACAGTCAAATAGTGGAGTGGAGTAGGGGAACAGCAAACAGCCAATAAAGCAGCCCGCCCGCTCGCCTGCCCGCCACAATGGACCTACCTGTGTACACTAGATGGATGTGATGGAATGTACTGTCGTCCCTACATTTCAAGAAGAAGTAAGAATTGCAGTTGCAACAAAGCCTTGCTTGCCTACAAAGAGAGCAGCAATTTGGATTTGTTACTATGTTACCTAGAAGAATAACAAACTGTGCAAGGATGGAGGTTGTAGGAGCAAGGAGAAGTTGTCTGTAAAGTTGGTGGATGCCTATTTTCCATTTTGCAGTCCCTTGTCTCCCTCTTGTGGCCTCCTGGAGGCAACTAGCTGTGCAAAAAAAAGACAGCCTGGCGGCCGGCTGTTGCAGTGTTGCCCTCTCAGGCAACACTGAGTGACTGACTGAGCCTCACCGTCTTATATAAAGTTCAGACGGAACTTTGCACGTGTCATAGTGGAGCCCTCAGGATTCCAGAGCCAGCTTTCTGACATCATAATGGGGCCTCAGAGATAAAAGCCTGGGCCCAGGCAGTGTTGGTCAGTGCTGCTCAGCAGGCAGCACTGGACTGGACTGGATTACAGCTGATACAAGGTGTGAAGGAACAAGGGGTGGCTGTGGGCATGCACTTGCTGCCGCTGCCAGTGTTTATCTGCATGGCAGCAGGGCATTTGGGCGTTGCCAGGAAGGCGTTTTTATGTAGATTCCTCCTCTTTCAGCACTGCATTGTGGTGCAAGCAAAAGAAGCAAATCCTGTCTGGCTTCCTCTCCGGCCTTTATTCACCTCCCGTGTAGCTGTGAGTGTGTGAGCCTGCAGGGCCCCATGGAATTGCCTAGAAGTAGGCTGAATCGCTGCAAGGGCTGAACAGCAGTATCGGGCAGGCTCGGGCAACGCGCGGCCCGTTCGGGTTATCGCTTCTCGGCCTTTTGGCTAAGATCAAGTGTAGTATCTGTTCTTATCAGTTTAATATCTGATACGTCCCCTATCTGGGGACCATATATTAAATGGATTTTTAGAACAGGGAGATGGAAATAGAGCTTGCTCTGTCCACTCCACGCATTGACCTGGTATTGCAGTATTTCCAGGACCGGTGCACCCTTTCCTTATGTGTTGACTAAAAGCAGATTCCAAAAGTGTTTTTTGTCTTTGCTATTGTTTCTGTCTTTCTGAAGGGATCTCCCCTTTTAATCCCATTATTTCAACACCTGTTGGACAATGCATGAGTGATAATGAGCTCATTGATTAAATGCAATTAATGAATAGATTGCCACCTCTTGTTGTGTGTCGTCTGTGTTTCTGTGTTTCCGGCATTTCACATTGGAACACCTCATTCACCTTCCTTGTCTTCTCTCCGCCCTCCCTTTTAGGTAAGTTAAAGAGCTGCACCTGAGCCAGCCACTGATTGATTGATTGATTGATTGATTGATTGATTGATTGATTGATTGATTGATTGATTGATTGATTGATTGATGCAGCACAACAGTCAAATAGTGGAGTGGAGTAGGGGAACAGCAAACAGCCAATAAAGCAGCCCGCCCGCTCGCCTGCCCGCCACAATGGACCTACCTGTGTACACTAGATGGATGTGATGGAATGTACTGTCGTCCCTACATTTCAAGAAGAAGTAAGAATTGCAGTTGCAACAAAGCCTTGCTTGCCTACAAAGAGAGCAGCAATTTGGATTTGTTACTATGTTACCTAGAAGAATAACAAACTGTGCAAGGATGGAGGTTGTAGGAGCAAGGAGAAGTTGTCTGTAAAGTTGGTGGATGCCTATTTTCCATTTTGCAGTCCCTTGTCTCCCTCTTGTGGCCTCCTGGAGGCAACTAGCTGTGCAAAAAAAAGACAGCCTGGCGGCCGGCTGTTGCAGTGTTGCCCTCTCAGGCAACACTGAGTGACTGACTGAGCCTCACCGTCTTATATAAAGTTCAGACGGAACTTTGCACGTGTCATAGTGGAGCCCTCAGGATTCCAGAGCCAGCTTTCTGACATCATAATGGGGCCTCAGAGATAAAAGCCTGGGCCCAGGCAGTGTTGGTCAGTGCTGCTCAGCAGGCAGCACTGGACTGGACTGGATTACAGCTGATACAAGGTGTGAAGGAACAAGGGGTGGCTGTGGGCATGCACTTGCTGCCGCTGCCAGTGTTTATCTGCATGGCAGCAGGGCATTTGGGCGTTGCCAGGAAGGCGTTTTTATGTAGATTCCTCCTCTTTCAGCACTGCATTGTGGTGCAAGCAAAAGAAGCAAATCCTGTCTGGCTTCCTCTCCGGCCTTTATTCACCTCCCGTGTAGCTGTGAGTGTGTGAGCCTGCAGGGCCCCATGGAATTGCCTAGAAGTAGGCTGAATCGCTGCAAGGGCTGAACAGCAGTATCGGGCAGGCTCGGGCAACGCGCGGCCCGTTCGGGTTATCGCTTCTCGGCCTTTTGGCTAAGATCAAGTGTAGTATCTGTTCTTATCAGTTTAATATCTGATACGTCCCCTATCTGGGGACCATATATTAAATGGATTTTTAGAACAGGGAGATGGAAATAGAGCTTGCTCTGTCCACTCCACGCATTGACCTGGTATTGCAGTATTTCCAGGACCGGTGCACCCTTTCCTTATGTGTTGACTAAAAGCAGATTCCAAAAGTGTTTTTTGTCTTTGCTATTGTTTCTGTCTTTCTGAAGGGATCTCCCCTTTTAATCCCATTATTTCAACACCTGTTGGACAATGCATGAGTGATAATGAGCTCATTGATTAAATGCAATTAATGAATAGATTGCCACCTCTTGTTGTGTGTCGTCTGTGTTTCTGTGTTTCCGGCATTTCACATTGGAACACCTCATTCACCTTCCTTGTCTTCTCTCCGCCCTCCCTTTTAGGTAAGTTAAAGAGCTGCACCTGAGCCAGCCACTTGATTGATTGATTGATTGATTGATTGATTGATTGATTGATTGATGCAGCACAACAGTCAAATAGTGGAGTGGAGTAGGGGAACAGCAAACAGCCAATAAAGCAGCCCGCCCGCTCGCCTGCCCGCC
Organism: Rhinoderma darwinii; assembly: GCF_050947455.1. Classification (NCBI taxonomy): domain Eukaryota; kingdom Metazoa; phylum Chordata; class Amphibia; order Anura; family Rhinodermatidae; genus Rhinoderma; species Rhinoderma darwinii. The sequence continues at coordinate 108,114 of NW_027464239.1, forward strand.
ACAATGGACCTACCTGTGTACACTAGATGGATGTGATGGAATGTACTGTCGTCCCTACATTTCAAGAAGAAGTAAGAATTGCAGTTGCAACAAAGCCTTGCTTGCCTACAAAGAGAGCAGCAATTTGGATTTGTTACTATGTTACCTAGAAGAATAACAAACTGTGCAAGGATGGAGGTTGTAGGAGCAAGGAGAAGTTGTCTGTAAAGTTGGTGGATGCCTATTTTCCATTTTGCAGTCCCTTGTCTCCCTCTTGTGGCCTCCTGGAGGCAACTAGCTGTGCAAAAAAAAGACAGCCTGGCGGCCGGCTGTTGCAGTGTTGCCCTCTCAGGCAACACTGAGTGACTGACTGAGCCTCACCGTCTTATATAAAGTTCAGACGGAACTTTGCACGTGTCATAGTGGAGCCCTCAGGATTCCAGAGCCAGCTTTCTGACATCATAATGGGGCCTCAGAGATAAAAGCCTGGGCCCAGGCAGTGTTGGTCAGTGCTGCTCAGCAGGCAGCACTGGACTGGACTGGATTACAGCTGATACAAGGTGTGAAGGAACAAGGGGTGGCTGTGGGCATGCACTTGCTGCCGCTGCCAGTGTTTATCTGCATGGCAGCAGGGCATTTGGGCGTTGCCAGGAAGGCGTTTTTATGTAGATTCCTCCTCTTTCAGCACTGCATTGTGGTGCAAGCAAAAGAAGCAAATCCTGTCTGGCTTCCTCTCCGGCCTTTATTCACCTCCCGTGTAGCTGTGAGTGTGTGAGCCTGCAGGGCCCCATGGAATTGCCTAGAAGTAGGCTGAATCGCTGCAAGGGCTGAACAGCAGTATCGGGCAGGCTCGGGCAACGCGCGGCCCGTTCGGGTTATCGCTTCTCGGCCTTTTGGCTAAGATCAAGTGTAGTATCTGTTCTTATCAGTTTAATATCTGATACGTCCCCTATCTGGGGACCATATATTAAATGGATTTTTAGAACAGGGAGATGGAAATAGAGCTTGCTCTGTCCACTCCACGCATTGACCTGGTATTGCAGTATTTCCAGGACCGGTGCACCCTTTCCTTATGTGTTGACTAAAAGCAGATTCCAAAAGTGTTTTTTGTCTTTGCTATTGTTTCTGTCTTTCTGAAGGGATCTCCCCTTTTAATCCCATTATTTCAACACCTGTTGGACAATGCATGAGTGATAATGAGCTCATTGATTAAATGCAATTAATGAATAGATTGCCACCTCTTGTTGTGTGTCGTCTGTGTTTCTGTGTTTCCGGCATTTCACATTGGAACACCTCATTCACCTTCCTTGTCTTCTCTCCGCCCTCCCTTTTAGGTAAGTTAAAGAGCTGCACCTGAGCCAGCCACTGATTGATTGATTGATTGATTGATTGATTGATTGATTGATTGATTGATTGATTGATGCAGCACAACAGTCAAATAGTGGAGTGGAGTAGGGGAACAGCAAACAGCCAATAAAGCAGCCCGCCCGCTCGCCTGCCCGCCACAATGGACCTACCTGTGTACACTAGATGGATGTGATGGAATGTACTGTCGTCCCTACATTTCAAGAAGAAGTAAGAATTGCAGTTGCAACAAAGCCTTGCTTGCCTACAAAGAGAGCAGCAATTTGGATTTGTTACTATGTTACCTAGAAGAATAACAAACTGTGCAAGGATGGAGGTTGTAGGAGCAAGGAGAAGTTGTCTGTAAAGTTGGTGGATGCCTATTTTCCATTTTGCAGTCCCTTGTCTCCCTCTTGTGGCCTCCTGGAGGCAACTAGCTGTGCAAAAAAAAGACAGCCTGGCGGCCGGCTGTTGCAGTGTTGCCCTCTCAGGCAACACTGAGTGACTGACTGAGCCTCACCGTCTTATATAAAGTTCAGACGGAACTTTGCACGTGTCATAGTGGAGCCCTCAGGATTCCAGAGCCAGCTTTCTGACATCATAATGGGGCCTCAGAGATAAAAGCCTGGGCCCAGGCAGTGTTGGTCAGTGCTGCTCAGCAGGCAGCACTGGACTGGACTGGATTACAGCTGATACAAGGTGTGAAGGAACAAGGGGTGGCTGTGGGCATGCACTTGCTGCCGCTGCCAGTGTTTATCTGCATGGCAGCAGGGCATTTGGGCGTTGCCAGGAAGGCGTTTTTATGTAGATTCCTCCTCTTTCAGCACTGCATTGTGGTGCAAGCAAAAGAAGCAAATCCTGTCTGGCTTCCTCTCCGGCCTTTATTCACCTCCCGTGTAGCTGTGAGTGTGTGAGCCTGCAGGGCCCCATGGAATTGCCTAGAAGTAGGCTGAATCGCTGCAAGGGCTGAACAGCAGTATCGGGCAGGCTCGGGCAACGCGCGGCCCGTTCGGGTTATCGCTTCTCGGCCTTTTGGCTAAGATCAAGTGTAGTATCTGTTCTTATCAGTTTAATATCTGATACGTCCCCTATCTGGGGACCATATATTAAATGGATTTTTAGAACAGGGAGATGGAAATAGAGCTTGCTCTGTCCACTCCACGCATTGACCTGGTATTGCAGTATTTCCAGGACCGGTGCACCCTTTCCTTATGTGTTGACTAATAGCAGATTCCAAAAGTGTTTTTTGTCTTTGCTATTGTTTCTGTCTTTCTGAAGGGATCTCCCCTTTTAATCCCATTATTTCAACACCTGTTGGACAATGCATGAGTGATAATGAGCTCATTGATTAAATGCAATTAATGAATAGATTGCCACCTCTTGTTGTGTGTCGTCTGTGTTTCTGTGTTTCCGGCATTTCACATTGGAACACCTCATTCACCTTCCTTGTCTTCTCTCCGCCCTCCCTTTTAGGTAAGTTAAAGAGCTGCACCTGAGCCAGCCACTGATTGATTGATTGATTGATTGATTGATTGATTGATTGATTGATGCAGCACAACAGTCAAATAGTGGAGTGGAGTAGGGGAACAGCAAACAGCCAATAAAGCAGCCCGCCCGCTCGCCTGCCCGCCACAATGGACCTACCTGTGTACACTAGATGGATGTGATGGAATGTACTGTCGTCCCTACATTTCAAGAAGAAGTAAGAATTGCAGTTGCAACAAAGCCTTGCTTGCCTACAAAGAGAGCAGCAATTTGGATTTGTTACTATGTTACCTAGAAGAATAACAAACTGTGCAAGGATGGAGGTTGTAGGAGCAAGGAGAAGTTGTCTGTAAAGTTGGTGGATGCCTATTTTCCATTTTGCAGTCCCTTGTCTCCCTCTTGTGGCCTCCTGGAGGCAACTAGCTGTGCAAAAAAAAGACAGCCTGGCGGCCGGCTGTTGCAGTGTTGCCCTCTCAGGCAACACTGAGTGACTGACTGAGCCTCACCGTCTTATATAAAGTTCAGACGGAACTTTGCACGTGTCATAGTGGAGCCCTCAGGATTCCAGAGCCAGCTTTCTGACATCATAATGGGGCCTCAGAGATAAAAGCCTGGGCCCAGGCAGTGTTGGTCAGTGCTGCTCAGCAGGCAGCACTGGACTGGACTGGATTACAGCTGATACAAGGTGTGAAGGAACAAGGGGTGGCTGTGGGCATGCACTTGCTGCCGCTGCCAGTGTTTATCTGCATGGCAGCAGGGCATTTGGGCGTTGCCAGGAAGGCGTTTTTATGTAGATTCCTCCTCTTTCAGCACTGCATTGTGGTGCAAGCAAAAGAAGCAAATCCTGTCTGGCTTCCTCTCCGGCCTTTATTCACCTCCCGTGTAGCTGTGAGTGTGTGAGCCTGCAGGGCCCCATGGAATTGCCTAGAAGTAGGCTGAATCGCTGCAAGGGCTGAACAGCAGTATCGGGCAGGCTCGGGCAACGCGCGGCCCGTTCGGGTTATCGCTTCTCGGCCTTTTGGCTAAGATCAAGTGTAGTATCTGTTCTTATCAGTTTAATATCTGATACGTCCCCTATCTGGGGACCATATATTAAATGGATTTTTAGAACAGGGAGATGGAAATAGAGCTTGCTCTGTCCACTCCACGCATTGACCTGGTATTGCAGTATTTCCAGGACCGGTGCACCCTTTCCTTATGTGTTGACTAAAAGCAGATTCCAAAAGTGTTTTTTGTCTTTGCTACTGTTTCTGTCTTTCTGAAGGGATCTCCCCTTTTAATCCCATTATTTCAACACCTGTTGGACAATGCATGAGTGATAATGAGCTCATTGATTAAATGCAATTAATGAATAGATTGCCACCTCTTGTTGTGTGTCGTCTGTGTTTCTGTGTTTCCGGCATTTCACATTGGAACACCTCATTCACCTTCCTTGTCTTCTCTCCGCCCTCCCTTTTAGGTAAGTTAAAGAGCTGCACCTGAGCCAGCCACTGATTGATTGATTGATTGATTGATTGATTGATTGATTGATTGATGCAGCACAACAGTCAAATAGTGGAGTGGAGTAGGGGAACAGCAAACAGCCAATAAAGCAGCCCGCCCGCTCGCCTGCCCGCCACAATGGACCTACCTGTGTACACTAGATGGATGTGATGGAATGTACTGTCGTCCCTACATTTCAAGAAGAAGTAAGAATTGCAGTTGCAACAAAGCCTTGCTTGCCTACAAAGAGAGCAGCAATTTGGATTTGTTACTATGTTACCTAGAAGAATAACAAACTGTGCAAGGATGGAGGTTGTAGGAGCAAGGAGAAGTTGTCTGTAAAGTTGGTGGATGCCTATTTTCCATTTTGCAGTCCCTTGTCTCCCTCTTGTGGCCTCCTGGAGGCAACTAGCTGTGCAAAAAAAAGACAGCCTGGCGGCCGGCTGTTGCAGTGTTGCCCTCTCAGGCAACACTGAGTGACTGACTGAGCCTCACCGTCTTATATAAAGTTCAGACGGAACTTTGCACGTGTCATAGTGGAGCCCTCAGGATTCCAGAGCCAGCTTTCTGACATCATAATGGGGCCTCAGAGATAAAAGCCTGGGCCCAGGCAGTGTTGGTCAGTGCTGCTCAGCAGGCAGCACTGGACTGGACTGGATTACAGCTGATACAAGGTGTGAAGGAACAAGGGGTGGCTGTGGGCATGCACTTGCTGCCGCTGCCAGTGTTTATCTGCATGGCAGCAGGGCATTTGGGCGTTGCCAGGAAGGCGTTTTTATGTAGATTCCTCCTCTTTCAGCACTGCTTTGTGGTGCAAGCAAAAGAAGCAAATCCTGTCTGGCTTCCTCTCCGGCCTTTATTCACCTCCCGTGTAGCTGTGAGTGTGTGAGCCTGCAGGGCCCCATGGAATTGCCTAGAAGTAGGCTGAATCGCTGCAAGGGCTGAACAGCAGTATCGGGCAGGCTCGGGCAACGCGCGGCCCGTTCGGGTTATCGCTTCTCGGCCTTTTGGCTAAGATCAAGTGTAGTATCTGTTCTTATCAGTTTAATATCTGATACGTCCCCTATCTGGGGACCATATATTAAATGGATTTTTAGAACAGGGAGATGGAAATAGAGCTTGCTCTGTCCACTCCACGCATTGACCTGGTATTGCAGTATTTCCAGGACCGGTGCACCCTTTCCTTATGTGTTGACTAAAAGCAGATTCCAAAAGTGTTTTTTGTCTTTGCTATTGTTTCTGTCTTTCTGAAGGGATCTCCCCTTTTAATCCCATTATTTCAACACCTGTTGGACAATGCATGAGTGATAATGAGCTCATTGATTAAATGCAATTAATGAATAGATTGCCACCTCTTGTTGTGTGTCGTCTGTGTTTCTGTGTTTCCGGCATTTCACATTGGAACACCTCATTCACCTTCCTTGTCTTCTCTCCGCCCTCCCTTTTAGGTAAGTTAAAGAGCTGCACCTGAGCCAGCCACTGATTGATTGATTGATTGATTGATTGATTGATTGATTGATTGATTGATTGATGCAGCACAACAGTCAAATAGTGGAGTGGAGTAGGGGAACAGCAAACAGCCAATAAAGCAGCCCGCCCGCTCGCCTGCCCGCCACAATGGACCTACCTGTGTACACTAGATGGATGTGATGGAATGTACTGTCGTCCCTACATTTCAAGAAGAAGTAAGAATTGCAGTTGCAACAAAGCCTTGCTTGCCTACAAAGAGAGCAGCAATTTGGATTTGTTACTATGTTACCTAGAAGAATAACAAACTGTGCAAGGATGGAGGTTGTAGGAGCAAGGAGAAGTTGTCTGTAAAGTTGGTGGATGCCTATTTTCCATTTTGCATGCAGTCCCTTGTCTCCCTCTTGTGGCCTCCTGGAGGCAACTAGCTGTGCAAAAAAAAGACAGCCTGGCGGCCGGCTGTTGCAGTGTTGCCCTCTCAGGCAACACTGAGTGACTGACTGAGCCTCACCGTCTTATATAAAGTTCAGACGGAACTTTGCACGTGTCATAGTGGAGCCCTCAGGATTCCAGAGCCAGCTTTCTGACATCATAATGGGGCCTCAGAGATAAAAGCCTGGGCCCAGGCAGTGTTGGTCAGTGCTGCTCAGCAGGCAGCACTGGACTGGACTGGATTACAGCTGATACAAGGTGTGAAGGAACAAGGGGTGGCTGTGGGCATGCACTTGCTGCCGCTGCCAGTGTTTATCTGCATGGCAGCAGGGCATTTGGGCGTTGCCAGGAAGGCGTTTTTATGTAGATTCCTCCTCTTTCAGCACTGCATTGTGGTGCAAGCAAAAGAAGCAAATCCTGTCTGGCTTCCTCTCCGGCCTTTATTCACCTCCCGTGTAGCTGTGAGTGTGTGAGCCTGCAGGGCCCCATGGAATTGCCTAGAAGTAGGCTGAATCGCTGCAAGGGCTGAACAGCAGTATCGGGCAGGCTCGGGCAACGCGCGGCCCGTTCGGGTTATCGCTTCTCGGCCTTTTGGCTAAGATCAAGTGTAGTATCTGTTCTTATCAGTTTAATATCTGATACGTCCCCTATCTGGGGACCATATATTAAATGGATTTTTAGAACAGGGAGATGGAAATAGAGCTTGCTCTGTCCACTCCACGCATTGACCTGGTATTGCAGTATTTCCAGGACCGGTGCACCCTTTCCTTATGTGTTGACTAAAAGCAGATTCCAAAAGTGTTTTTTGTCTTTGCTATTGTTTCTGTCTTTCTGAAGGGATCTCCCCTTTTAATCCCATTATTTCAACACCTGTTGGACAATGCATGAGTGATAATGAGCTCATTGATTAAATGCAATTAATGAATAGATTGCCACCTCTTGTTGTGTGTCGTCTGTGTTTCTGTGTTTCCGGCATTTCACATTGGAACACCTCATTCACCTTCCTTGTCTTCTCTCCGCCCTCCCTTTTAGGTAAGTTAAAGAGCTGCACCTGAGCCAGCCACTGATTGATTGATTGATTGATTGATTGATTGATTGATTGATTGATTGATTGATTGATGCAGCACAACAGTCAAATAGTGGAGTGGAGTAGGGGAACAGCAAACAGCCAATAAAGCAGCCCGCCCGCTCGCCTGCCCGCCACAATGGACCTACCTGTGTACACTAGATGGATGTGATGGAATGTACTGTCGTCCCTACATTTCAAGAAGAAGTAAGAATTGCAGTTGCAACAAAGCCTTGCTTGCCTACAAAGAGAGCAGCAATTTGGATTTGTTACTATGTTACCTAGAAGAATAACAAACTGTGCAAGGATGGAGGTTGTAGGAGCAAGGAGAAGTTGTCTGTAAAGTTGGTGGATGCCTATTTTCCATTTTGCAGTCCCTTGTCTCCCTCTTGTGGCCTCCTGGAGGCAACTAGCTGTGCAAAAAAAAGACAGCCTGGCGGCCGGCTGTTGCAGTGTTGCCCTCTCAGGCAACACTGAGTGACTGACTGAGCCTCACCGTCTTATATAAAGTTCAGACGGAACTTTGCACGTGTCATAGTGGAGCCCTCAGGATTCCAGAGCCAGCTTTCTGACATCATAATGGGGCCTCAGAGATAAAAGCCTGGGCCCAGGTAGTGTTGGTCAGTGCTGCTCAGCAGGCAGCACTGGACTGGACTGGATTACAGCTGATACAAGGTGTGAAGGAACAAGGGGTGGCTGTGGGCATGCACTTGCTGCCGCTGCCAGTGTTTATCTGCATGGCAGCAGGGCATTTGGGCGTTGCCAGGAAGGCGTTTTTATGTAGATTCCTCCTCTTTCAGCACTGCATTGTGGTGCAAGCAAAAGAAGCAAATCCTGTCTGGCTTCCTCTCCGGCCTTTATTCACCTCCCGTGTAGCTGTGAGTGTGTGAGCCTGCAGGGCCCCATGGAATTGCCTAGAAGTAGGCTGAATCGCTGCAAGGGCTGAACAGCAGTATCGGGCAGGCTCGGGCAACGCGCGGCCCGTTCGGGTTATCGCTTCTCGGCCTTTTGGCTAAGATCAAGTGTAGTATCTGTTCTTATCAGTTTAATATCTGATACGTCCCCTATCTGGGGACCATATATTAAATGGATTTTTAGAACAGGGAGATGGAAATAGAGCTTGCTCTGTCCACTCCACGCATTGACCTGGTATTGCAGTATTTCCAGGACCGGTGCACCCTTTCCTTATGTGTTGACTAAAAGCAGATTCCAAAAGTGTTTTTTGTCTTTGCTATTGTTTCTGTCTTTCTGAAGGGATCTCCCCTTTTAATCCCATTATTTCAACACCTGTTGGACAATGCATGAGTGATAATGAGCTCATTGATTAAATGCAATTAATGAATAGATTGCCACCTCTTGTTGTGTGTCGTCTGTGTTTCTGTGTTTCCGGCATTTCACATTGGAACACCTCATTCACCTTCCTTGTCTTCTCTCCGCCCTCCCTTTTAGGTAAGTTAAAGAGCTGCACCTGAGCCAGCCACTGATTGATTGATTGATTGATTGATTGATCGATTGATTGATTGATTGATTGATTGATTGATGCAGCACAACAGTCAAATAGTGGAGTGGAGTAGGGGAACAGCAAACAGCCAATAAAGCAGCCCGCCCGCTCGCCTGCCCGCCACAATGGACCTACCTGTGTACACTAGATGGATGTGATGGAATGTACTGTCGTCCCTACATTTCAAGAAGAAGTAAGAATTGCAGTTGCAACAAAGCCTTGCTTGCCTACAAAGAGAGCAGCAATTTGGATTTGTTACTATGTTACCTAGAAGAATAACAAACTGTGCAAGGATGGAGGTTGTAGGAGCAAGGAGAAGTTGTCTGTAAAGTTGGTGGATGCCTATTTTCCATTTTGCAGTCCCTTGTCTCCCTCTTGTGGCCTCCTGGAGGCAACTAGCTGTGCAAAAAAAAGACAGCCTGGCGGCCGGCTGTTGCAGTGTTGCCCTCTCAGGCAACACTGAGTGACTGACTGAGCCTCACCGTCTTATATAAAGTTCAGACGGAACTTTGCACGTGTCATAGTGGAGCCCTCAGGATTCCAGAGCCAGCTTTCTGACATCATAATGGGGCCTCAGAGATAAAAGCCTGGGCCCAGGCAGTGTTGGTCAGTGCTGCTCAGCAGGCAGCACTGGACTGGACTGGATTACAGCTGATACAAGGTGTGAAGGAACAAGGGGTGGCTGTGGGCATGCACTTGCTGCCGCTGCCAGTGTTTATCTGCATGGCAGCAGGGCATTTGGGCGTTGCCAGGAAGGCGTTTTTATGTAGATTCCTCCTCTTTCAGCACTGCATTGTGGTGCAAGCAAAAGAAGCAAATCCTGTCTGGCTTCCTCTCCGGCCTTTATTCACCTCCCGTGTAGCTGTGAGTGTGTGAGCCTGCAGGGCCCCATGGAATTGCCTAGAAGTAGGCTGAATCGCTGCAAGGGCTGAACAGCAGTATCGGGCAGGCTCGGGCAACGCGCGGCCCGTTCGGGTTATCGCTTCTCGGCCTTTTGGCTAAGATCAAGTGTAGTATCTGTTCTTATCAGTTTAATATCTGATACGTCCCCTATCTGGGGACCATATATTAAATGTATTTTTAGAACAGGGAGATGGAAATAGAGCTTGCTCTGTCCACTCCACGCATTGACCTGGTATTGCAGTATTTCCAGGACCGGTGCACCCTTTCCTTATGTGTTGACTAAAAGCAGATTCCAAAAGTGTTTTTTGTCTTTGCTATTGTTTCTGTCTTTCTGAAGGGATCTCCCCTTTTAATCCCATTATTTCAACACCTGTTGGACAATGCATGAGTGATAATGAGCTCATTGATTAAATGCAATTAATGAATAGATTGCCACCTCTTGTTGTGTGTCGTCTGTGTTTCTGTGTTTCCGGCATTTCACATTGGAACACCTCATTCACCTTCCTTGTCTTCTCTCCGCCCTCCCTTTTAGGTAAGTTAAAGAGCTGCACCTGAGCCAGCCACTGATTGATTGATTGATTGATTGATTGATTGATTGATTGATTGATTGATTGATTGATGCAGCACAACAGTCAAATAGTGGAGTGGAGTAGGGGAACAGCAAACAGCCAATAAAGCAGCCCGCCCGCTCGCCTGCCCGCCACAATGGACCTACCTGTGTACACTAGATGGATGTGATGGAATGTACTGTCGTCCCTACATTTCAAGAAGAAGTAAGAATTGCAGTTGCAACAAAGCCTTGCTTGCCTACAAAGAGAGCAGCAATTTGGATTTGTTACTATGTTACCTAGAAGAATAACAAACTGTGCAAGGATGGAGGTTGTAGGAGCAAGGAGAAGTTGTCTGTAAAGTTGGTGGATGCCTATTTTCCATTTTGCAGTCCCTTGTCTCCCTCTTGTGGCCTCCTGGAGGCAACTAGCTGTGCAAAAAAAAGACAGCCTGGCGGCCGGCTGTTGCAGTGTTGCCCTCTCAGGCAACACTGAGTGACTGACTGAGCCTCACCGTCTTATATAAAGTTCAGACGGAACTTTGCACGTGTCATAGTGGAGCCCTCAGGATTCCAGAGCCAGCTTTCTGACATCATAATGGGGCCTCAGAGATAAAAGCCTGGGCCCAGGCAGTGTTGGTCAGTGCTGCTCAGCAGGCAGCACTGGACTGGACTGGATTACAGCTGATACAAGGTGTGAAGGAACAAGGGGTGGCTGTGGGCATGCACTTGCTGCCGCTGCCAGTGTTTATCTGCATGGCAGCAGGGCATTTGGGCGTTGCCAGGAAGGCGTTTTTATGTAGATTCCTCCTCTTTCAGCACTGCATTGTGGTGCAAGCAAAAGAAGCAAATCCTGTCTGGCTTCCTCTCCGGCCTTTATTCACCTCCCGTGTAGCTGTGAGTGTGTGAGCCTGCAGGGCCCCATGGAATTGCCTAGAAGTAGGCTGAATCGCTGCAAGGGCTGAACAGCAGTATCGGGCAGGCTCGGGCAACGCGCGGCCCGTTCGGGTTATCGCTTCTCGGCCTTTTGGCTAAGATCAAGTGTAGTATCTGTTCTTATCAGTTTAATATCTGATACGTCCCCTATCTGGGGACCATATATTAAATGGATTTTTAGAACAGGGAGATGGAAATAGAGCTTGCTCTGTCCACTCCACGCATTGACCTGGTATTGCAGTATTTCCAGGACCGGTGCACCCTTTCCTTATGTGTTGACTAAAAGCAGATTCCAAAAGTGTTTTTTGTCTTTGCTATTGTTTCTGTCTTTCTGAAGGGATCTCCCCTTTTAATCCCATTATTTCAACACCTGTTGGACAATGCATGAGTGATAATGAGCTCATTGATTAAATGCAATTAATGAATAGATTGCCACCTCTTGTTGTGTGTCGTCTGTGTTTCTGTGTTTCCGGCATTTCACATTGGAACACCTCATTCACCTTCCTTGTCTTCTCTCCGCCCTCCCTTTTAGGTAAGTTAAAGAGCTGCACCTGAGCCAGCCACTGATTGATTGATTGATTGATTGATTGATTGATTGATTGATTGATTGATTGATTGATTGATTGATTGATGCAGCACAACAGTCAAATAGTGGAGTGGAGTAGGGGAACAGCAAACAGCCAATAAAGCAGCCCGCCCGCTCGCCTGCCCGCCACAATGGACCTACCTGTGTACACTAGATGGATGTGATGGAATGTACTGTCGTCCCTACATTTCAAGAAGAAGTAAGAATTGCAGTTGCAACAAAGCCTTGCTTGCCTACAAAGAGAGCAGCAATTTGGATTTGTTACTATGTTACCTAGAAGAATAACAAACTGTGCAAGGATGGAGGTTGTAGGAGCAAGGAGAAGTTGTCTGTAAAGTTGGTGGATGCCTATTTTCCATTTTGCAGTCCCTTGTCTCCCTCTTGTGGCCTCCTGGAGGCAACTAGCTGTGCAAAAAAAAGACAGCCTGGCGGCCGGCTGTTGCAGTGTTGCCCTCTCAGGCAACACTGAGTGACTGACTGAGCCTCACCGTCTTATATAAAGTTCAGACGGAACTTTGCACGTGTCATAGTGGAGCCCTCAGGATTCCAGAGCCAGCTTTCTGACATCATAATGGGGCCTCAGAGATAAAAGCCTGGGCCCAGGCAGTGTTGGTCAGTGCTGCTCAGCAGGCAGCACTGGACTGGACTGGATTACAGCTGATACAAGGTGTGAAGGAACAAGGGGTGGCTGTGGGCATGCACTTGCTGCCGCTGCCAGTGTTTATCTGCATGGCAGCAGGGCATTTGGGCGTTGCCAGGAAGGCGTTTTTATGTAGATTCCTCCTCTTTCAGCACTGCATTGTGGTGCAAGCAAAAGAAGCAAATCCTGTCTGGCTTCCTCTCCGGCCTTTATTCACCTCCCGTGTAGCTGTGAGTGTGTGAGCCTGCAGGGCCCCATGGAATTGCCTAGAAGTAGGCTGAATCGCTGCAAGGGCTGAACAGCAGTATCGGGCAGGCTCGGGCAACGCGCGGCCCGTTCGGGTTATCGCTTCTCGGCCTTTTGGCTAAGATCAAGTGTAGTATCTGTTCTTATCAGTTTAATATCTGATACGTCCCCTATCTGGGGACCATATATTAAATGTATTTTTAGAACAGGGAGATGGAAATAGAGCTTGCTCTGTCCACTCCACGCATTGACCTGGTATTGCAGTATTTCCAGGACCGGTGCACCCTTTCCTTATGTGTTGACTAAAAGCAGATTCCAAAAGTGTTTTTTGTCTTTGCTATTGTTTCTGTCTTTCTGAAGGGATCTCCCCTTTTAATCCCATTATTTCAACACCTGTTGGACAATGCATGAGTGATAATGAGCTCATTGATTAAATGCAATTAATGAATAGATTGCCACCTCTTGTTGTGTGTCGTCTGTGTTTCTGTGTTTCCGGCATTTCACATTGGAACACCTCATTCACCTTCCTTGTCTTCTCTCCGCCCTCCCTTTTAGGTAAGTTAAAGAGCTGCACCTGAGCCAGCCACTGATTGATTGATTGATTGATTGATTGATTGATTGATTGATTGATTGATTGATTGATTGATTGATTGATTGATTGATGCAGCACAACAGTCAAATAGTGGAGTGGAGTAGGGGAACAGCAAACAGCCAATAAAGCAGCCCGCCCGCTCGCCTGCCCGCCACAATGGACCTACCTGTGTACACTAGATGGATGTGATGGAATGTACTGTCGTCCCTACATTTCAAGAAGAAGTAAGAATTGCAGTTGCAACAAAGCCTTGCTTGCCTACAAAGAGAGCAGCAATTTGGATTTGTTACTATGTTACCTAGAAGAATAACAAACTGTGCAAGGATGGAGGTTGTAGGAGCAAGGAGAAGTTGTCTGTAAAGTTGGTGGATGCCTATTTTCCATTTTGCAGTCCCTTGTCTCCCTCTTGTGGCCTCCTGGAGGCAACTAGCTGTGCAAAAAAAAGACAGCCTGGCGGCCGGCTGTTGCAGTGTTGCCCTCTCAGGCAACACTGAGTGACTGACTGAGCCTCACCGTCTTATATAAAGTTCAGACGGAACTTTGCACGTGTCATAGTGGAGCCCTCAGGATTCCAGAGCCAGCTTTCTGACATCATAATGGGGCCTCAGAGATAAAAGCCTGGGCCCAGGCAGTGTTGGTCAGTGCTGCTCAGCAGGCAGCACTGGACTGGACTGGATTACAGCTGATACAAGGTGTGAAGGAACAAGGGGTGGCTGTGGGCATGCACTTGCTGCCGCTGCCAGTGTTTATCTGCATGGCAGCAGGGCATTTGGGCGTTGCCAGGAAGGCGTTTTTATGTAGATTCCTCCTCTTTCAGCACTGCATTGTGGTGCAAGCAAAAGAAGCAAATCCTGTCTGGCTTCCTCTCCGGCCTTTATTCACCTCCCGTGTAGCTGTGAGTGTGTGAGCCTGCAGGGCCCCATGGAATTGCCTAGAAGTAGGCTGAATCGCTGCAAGGGCTGAACAGCAGTATCGGGCAGGCTCGGGCAACGCGCGGCCCGTTCGGGTTATCGCTTCTCGGCCTTTTGGCTAAGATCAAGTGTAGTATCTGTTCTTATCAGTTTAATATCTGATACGTCCCCTATCTGGGGACCATATATTAAATGTATTTTTAGAACAGGGAGATGGAAATAGAGCTTGCTCTGTCCACTCCACGCATTGACCTGGTATTGCAGTATTTCCAGGACCGGTGCACCCTTTCCTTATGTGTTGACTAAAAGCAGATTCCAAAAGTGTTTTTTGTCTTTGCTATTGTTTCTGTCTTTCTGAAGGGATCTCCCCTTTTAATCCCATTATTTCAACACCTGTTGGACAATGCATGAGTGATAATGAGCTCATTGATTAAATGCAATTAATGAATAGATTGCCACCTCTTGTTGTGTGTCGTCTGTGTTTCTGTGTTTCCGGCATTTCACATTGGAACACCTCATTCACCTTCCTTGTCTTCTCTCCGCCCTCCCTTTTAGGTAAGTTAAAGAGCTGCACCTGAGCCAGCCACTGATTGATTGATTGATTGATTGATTGATTGATTGATTGATTGATTGATGCAGCACAACAGTCAAATAGTGGAGTGGAGTAGGGGAACAGCAAACAGCCAATAAAGCAGCCCGCCCGCTCGCCTGCCCGCCACAATGGACCTACCTGTGTACACTAGATGGATGTGATGGAATGTACTGTCGTCCCTACATTTCAAGAAGAAGTAAGAATTGCAGTTGCAACAAAGCCTTGCTTGCCTACAAAGAGAGCAGCAATTTGGATTTGTTACTATGTTACCTAGAAGAATAACAAACTGTGCAAGGATGGAGGTTGTAGGAGCAAGGAGAAGTTGTCTGTAAAGTTGGTGGATGCCTATTTTCCATTTTGCAGTCCCTTGTCTCCCTCTTGTGGCCTCCTGGAGGCAACTAGCTGTGCAAAAAAAAGACAGCCTGGCGGCCGGCTGTTGCAGTGTTGCCCTCTCAGGCAACACTGAGTGACTGACTGAGCCTCACCGTCTTATATAAAGTTCAGACGGAACTTTGCACGTGTCATAGTGGAGCCCTCAGGATTCCAGAGCCAGCTTTCTGACATCATAATGGGGCCTCAGAGATAAAAGCCTGGGCCCAGGCAGTGTTGGTCAGTGCTGCTCAGCAGGCAGCACTGGACTGGACTGGATTACAGCTGATACAAGGTGTGAAGGAACAAGGGGTGGCTGTGGGCATGCACTTGCTGCCGCTGCCAGTGTTTATCTGCATGGCAGCAGGGCATTTGGGCGTTGCCAGGAAGGCGTTTTTATGTAGATTCCTCCTCTTTCAGCACTGCATTGTGGTGCAAGCAAAAGAAGCAAATCCTGTCTGGCTTCCTCTCCGGCCTTTATTCACCTCCCGTGTAGCTGTGAGTGTGTGAGCCTGCAGGGCCCCATGGAATTGCCTAGAAGTAGGCTGAATCGCTGCAAGGGCTGAACAGCAGTATCGGGCAGGCTCGGGCAACGCGCGGCCCGTTCGGGTTATCGCTTCTCGGCCTTTTGGCTAAGATCAAGTGTAGTATCTGTTCTTATCAGTTTAATATCTGATACGTCCCCTATCTGGGGACCATATATTAAATGGATTTTTAGAACAGGGAGATGGAAATAGAGCTTGCTCTGTCCACTCCACGCATTGACCTGGTATTGCAGTATTTCCAGGACCGGTGCACCCTTTCCTTATGTGTTGACTAAAAGCAGATTCCAAAAGTGTTTTTTGTCTTTGCTATTGTTTCTGTCTTTCTGAAGGGATCTCCCCTTTTAATCCCATTATTTCAACACCTGTTGGACAATGCATGAGTGATAATGAGCTCATTGATTAAATGCAATTAATGAATAGATTGCCACCTCTTGTTGTGTGTCGTCTGTGTTTCTGTGTTTCCGGCATTTCACATTGGAACACCTCATTCACCTTCCTTGTCTTCTCTCCGCCCTCCCTTTTAGGTAAGTTAAAGAGCTGCACCTGAGCCAGCCACTGATTGATTGATTGATTGATTGATTGATTGATTGATTGATTGATTGATTGATTGATGCAGCACAACAGTCAAATAGTGGAGTGGAGTAGGGGAACAGCAAACAGCCAATAAAGCAGCCCGCCCGCTCGCCTGCCCGCCACAATGGACCTACCTGTGTACACTAGATGGATGTGATGGAATGTACTGTCGTCCCTACATTTCAAGAAGAAGTAAGAATTGCAGTTGCAACAAAGCCTTGCTTGCCTACAAAGAGAGCAGCAATTTGGATTTGTTACTATGTTACCTAGAAGAATAACAAACTGTGCAAGGATGGAGGTTGTAGGAGCAAGGAGAAGTTGTCTGTAAAGTTGGTGGATGCCTATTTTCCATTTTGCAGTCCCTTGTCTCCCTCTTGTGGCCTCCTGGAGGCAACTAGCTGTGCAAAAAAAAGACAGCCTGGCGGCCGGCTGTTGCAGTGTTGCCCTCTCAGGCAACACTGAGTGACTGACTGAGCCTCACCGTCTTATATAAAGTTCAGACGGAACTTTGCACGTGTCATAGTGGAGCCCTCAGGATTCCAGAGCCAGCTTTCTGACATCATAATGGGGCCTCAGAGATAAAAGCCTGGGCCCAGGCAGTGTTGGTCAGTGCTGCTCAGCAGGCAGCACTGGACTGGACTGGATTACAGCTGATACAAGGTGTGAAGGAACAAGGGGTGGCTGTGGGCATGCACTTGCTGCCGCTGCCAGTGTTTATCTGCATGGCAGCAGGGCATTTGGGCGTTGCCAGGAAGGCGTTTTTATGTAGATTCCTCCTCTTTCAGCACTGCATTGTGGTGCAAGCAAAAGAAGCAAATCCTGTCTGGCTTCCTCTCCGGCCTTTATTCACCTCCCGTGTAGCTGTGAGTGTGTGAGCCTGCAGGGCCCCATGGAATTGCCTAGAAGTAGGCTGAATCGCTGCAAGGGCTGAACAGCAGTATCGGGCAGGCTCGGGCAACGCGCGGCCCGTTCGGGTTATCGCTTCTCGGCCTTTTGGCTAAGATCAAGTGTAGTATCTGTTCTTATCAGTTTAATATCTGATACGTCCCCTATCTGGGGACCATATATTAAATGGATTTTTAGAACAGGGAGATGGAAATAGAGCTTGCTCTGTCCACTCCACGCATTGACCTGGTATTGCAGTATTTCCAGGACCGGTGCACCCTTTCCTTATGTGTTGACTAAAAGCAGATTCCAAAAGTGTTTTTTGTCTTTGCTATTGTTTCTGTCTTTCTGAAGGGATCTCCCCTTTTAATCCCATTATTTCAACACCTGTTGGACAATGCATGAGTGATAATGAGCTCATTGATTAAATGCAATTAATGAATAGATTGCCACCTCTTGTTGTGTGTCGTCTGTGTTTCTGTGTTTCCGGCATTTCACATTGGAACACCTCATTCACCTTCCTTGTCTTCTCTCCGCCCTCCCTTTTAGGTAAGTTAAAGAGCTGCACCTGAGCCAGCCACTGATTGATTGATTGATTGATTGATTGATTGATTGATTGATTGATTGATTGATGCAGCACAACAGTCAAATAGTGGAGTGGAGTAGGGGAACAGCAAACAGCCAATAAAGCAGCCCGCCCGCTCGCCTGCCCGCCACAATGGACCTACCTGTGTACACTAGATGGATGTGATGGAATGTACTGTCGTCCCTACATTTCAAGAAGAAGTAAGAATTGCAGTTGCAACAAAGCCTTGCTTGCCTACAAAGAGAGCAGCAATTTGGATTTGTTACTATGTTACCTAGAAGAATAACAAACTGTGCAAGGATGGAGGTTGTAGGAGCAAGGAGAAGTTGTCTGTAAAGTTGGTGGATGCCTATTTTCCATTTTGCAGTCCCTTGTCTCCCTCTTGTGGCCTCCTGGAGGCAACTAGCTGTGCAAAAAAAAGACAGCCTGGCGGCCGGCTGTTGCAGTGTTGCCCTCTCAGGCAACACTGAGTGACTGACTGAGCCTCACCGTCTTATATAAAGTTCAGACGGAACTTTGCACGTGTCATAGTGGAGCCCTCAGGATTCCAGAGCCAGCTTTCTGACATCATAATGGGGCCTCAGAGATAAAAGCCTGGGCCCAGGCAGTGTTGGTCAGTGCTGCTCAGCAGGCAGCACTGGACTGGACTGGATTACAGCTGATACAAGGTGTGAAGGAACAAGGGGTGGCTGTGGGCATGCACTTGCTGCCGCTGCCAGTGTTTATCTGCATGGCAGCAGGGCATTTGGGCGTTGCCAGGAAGGCGTTTTTATGTAGATTCCTCCTCTTTCAGCACTGCATTGTGGTGCAAGCAAAAGAAGCAAATCCTGTCTGGCTTCCTCTCCGGCCTTTATTCACCTCCCGTGTAGCTGTGAGTGTGTGAGCCTGCAGGGCCCCATGGAATTGCCTAGAAGTAGGCTGAATCGCTGCAAGGGCTGAACAGCAGTATCGGGCAGGCTCGGGCAACGCGCGGCCCGTTCGGGTTATCGCTTCTCGGCCTTTTGGCTAAGATCAAGTGTAGTATCTGTTCTTATCAGTTTAATATCTGATACGTCCCCTATCTGGGGACCATATATTAAATGGATTTTTAGAACAGGGAGATGGAAATAGAGCTTGCTCTGTCCACTCCACGCATTGACCTGGTATTGCAGTATTTCCAGGACCGGTGCACCCTTTCCTTATGTGTTGACTAAAAGCAGATTCCAAAAGTGTTTTTTGTCTTTGCTATTGTTTCTGTCTTTCTGAAGGGATCTCCCCTTTTAATCCCATTATTTCAACACCTGTTGGACAATGCATGAGTGATAATGAGCTCATTGATTAAATGCAATTAATGAATAGATTGCCACCTCTTGTTGTGTGTCGTCTGTGTTTCTGTGTTTCCGGCATTTCACATTGGAACACCTCATTCACCTTCCTTGTCTTCTCTCCGCCCTCCCTTTTAGGTAAGTTAAAGAGCTGCACCTGAGCCAGCCACTGATTGATTGATTGATTGATTGATTGATTGATTGATTGATTGATTGATTGATTGATGCAGCACAACAGTCAAATAGTGGAGTGGAGTAGGGGAACAGCAAACAGCCAATAAAGCAGCCCGCCCGCTCGCCTGCCCGCCACAATGGACCTACCTGTGTACACTAGATGGATGTGATGGAATGTACTGTCGTCCCTACATTTCAAGAAGAAGTAAGAATTGCAGTTGCAACAAAGCCTTGCTTGCCTACAAAGAGAGCAGCAATTTGGATTTGTTACTATGTTACCTAGAAGAATAACAAACTGTGCAAGGATGGAGGTTGTAGGAGCAAGGAGAAGTTGTCTGTAAAGTTGGTGGATGCCTATTTTCCATTTTGCAGTCCCTTGTCTCCCTCTTGTGGCCTCCTGGAGGCAACTAGCTGTGCAAAAAAAAGACAGCCTGGCGGCCGGCTGTTGCAGTGTTGCCCTCTCAGGCAACACTGAGTGACTGACTGAGCCTCACCGTCTTATATAAAGTTCAGACGGAACTTTGCACGTGTCATAGTGGAGCCCTCAGGATTCCAGAGCCAGCTTTCTGACATCATAATGGGGCCTCAGAGATAAAAGCCTGGGCCCAGGCAGTGTTGGTCAGTGCTGCTCAGCAGGCAGCACTGGACTGGACTGGATTACAGCTGATACAAGGTGTGAAGGAACAAGGGGTGGCTGTGGGCATGCACTTGCTGCCGCTGCCAGTGTTTATCTGCATGGCAGCAGGGCATTTGGGCGTTGCCAGGAAGGCGTTTTTATGTAGATTCCTCCTCTTTCAGCACTGCATTGTGGTGCAAGCAAAAGAAGCAAATCCTGTCTGGCTTCCTCTCCGGCCTTTATTCACCTCCCGTGTAGCTGTGAGTGTGTGAGCCTGCAGGGCCCCATGGAATTGCCTAGAAGTAGGCTGAATCGCTGCAAGGGCTGAACAGCAGTATCGGGCAGGCTCGGGCAACGCGCGGCCCGTTCGGGTTATCGCTTCTCGGCCTTTTGGCTAAGATCAAGTGTAGTATCTGTTCTTATCAGTTTAATATCTGATACGTCCCCTATCTGGGGACCATATATTAAATGGATTTTTAGAACAGGGAGATGGAAATAGAGCTTGCTCTGTCCACTCCACGCATTGACCTGGTATTGCAGTATTTCCAGGACCGGTGCACCCTTTCCTTATGTGTTGACTAAAAGCAGATTCCAAAAGTGTTTTTTGTCTTTGCTATTGTTTCTGTCTTTCTGAAGGGATCTCCCCTTTTAATCCCATTATTTCAACACCTGTTGGACAATGCATGAGTGATAATGAGCTCATTGATTAAATGCAATTAATGAATAGATTGCCACCTCTTGTTGTGTGTCGTCTGTGTTTCTGTGTTTCCGGCATTTCACATTGGAACACCTCATTCACCTTCCTTGTCTTCTCTCCGCCCTCCCTTTTAGGTAAGTTAAAGAGCTGCACCTGAGCCAGCCACTGATTGATTGATTGATTGATTGATTGATTGATTGATTGATTGATTGATTGATTGATGCAGCACAACAGTCAAATAGTGGAGTGGAGTAGGGGAACAGCAAACAGCCAATAAAGCAGCCCGCCCGCTCGCCTGCCCGCCACAATGGACCTACCTGTGTACACTAGATGGATGTGATGGAATGTACTGTCGTCCCTACATTTCAAGAAGAAGTAAGAATTGCAGTTGCAACAAAGCCTTGCTTGCCTACAAAGAGAGCAGCAATTTGGATTTGTTACTATGTTACCTAGAAGAATAACAAACTGTGCAAGGATGGAGGTTGTAGGAGCAAGGAGAAGTTGTCTGTAAAGTTGGTGGATGCCTATTTTCCATTTTGCAGTCCCTTGTCTCCCTCTTGTGGCCTCCTGGAGGCAACTAGCTGTGCAAAAAAAAGACAGCCTGGCGGCCGGCTGTTGCAGTGTTGCCCTCTCAGGCAACACTGAGTGACTGACTGAGCCTCACCGTCTTATATAAAGTTCAGACGGAACTTTGCACGTGTCATAGTGGAGCCCTCAGGATTCCAGAGCCAGCTTTCTGACATCATAATGGGGCCTCAGAGATAAAAGCCTGGGCCCAGGCAGTGTTGGTCAGTGCTGCTCAGCAGGCAGCACTGGACTGGACTGGATTACAGCTGATACAAGGTGTGAAGGAACAAGGGGTGGCTGTGGGCATGCACTTGCTGCCGCTGCCAGTGTTTATCTGCATGGCAGCAGGGCATTTGGGCGTTGCCAGGAAGGCGTTTTTATGTAGATTCCTCCTCTTTCAGCACTGCATTGTGGTGCAAGCAAAAGAAGCAAATCCTGTCTGGCTTCCTCTCCGGCCTTTATTCACCTCCCGTGTAGCTGTGAGTGTGTGAGCCTGCAGGGCCCCATGGAATTGCCTAGAAGTAGGCTGAATCGCTGCAAGGGCTGAACAGCAGTATCGGGCAGGCTCGGGCAACGCGCGGCCCGTTCGGGTTATCGCTTCTCGGCCTTTTGGCTAAGATCAAGTGTAGTATCTGTTCTTATCAGTTTAATATCTGATACGTCCCCTATCTGGGGACCATATATTAAATGGATTTTTAGAACAGGGAGATGGAAATAGAGCTTGCTCTGTCCACTCCACGCATTGACCTGGTATTGCAGTATTTCCAGGACCGGTGCACCCTTTCCTTATGTGTTGACTAAAAGCAGATTCCAAAAGTGTTTTTTGTCTTTGCTATTGTTTCTGTCTTTCTGAAGGGATCTCCCCTTTTAATCCCATTATTTCAACACCTGTTGGACAATGCATGAGTGATAATGAGCTCATTGATTAAATGCAATTAATGAATAGATTGCCACCTCTTGTTGTGTGTCGTCTGTGTTTCTGTGTTTCCGGCATTTCACATTGGAACACCTCATTCACCTTCCTTGTCTTCTCTCCGCCCTCCCTTTTAGGTAAGTTAAAGAGCTGCACCTGAGCCAGCCACTGATTGATTGATTGATTGATTGATTGATTGATTGATTGATTGATTGATTGATTGATGCAGCACAACAGTCAAATAGTGGAGTGGAGTAGGGGAACAGCAAACAGCCAATAAAGCAGCCCGCCCGCTCGCCTGCCCGCCACAATGGACCTACCTGTGTACACTAGATGGATGTGATGGAATGTACTGTCGTCCCTACATTTCAAGAAGAAGTAAGAATTGCAGTTGCAACAAAGCCTTGCTTGCCTACAAAGAGAGCAGCAATTTGGATTTGTTACTATGTTACCTAGAAGAATAACAAACTGTGCAAGGATGGAGGTTGTAGGAGCAAGGAGAAGTTGTCTGTAAAGTTGGTGGATGCCTATTTTCCATTTTGCAGTCCCTTGTCTCCCTCTTGTGGCCTCCTGGAGGCAACTAGCTGTGCAAAAAAAAGACAGCCTGGCGGCCGGCTGTTGCAGTGTTGCCCTCTCAGGCAACACTGAGTGACTGACTGAGCCTCACCGTCTTATATAAAGTTCAGACGGAACTTTGCACGTGTCATAGTGGAGCCCTCAGGATTCCAGAGCCAGCTTTCTGACATCATAATGGGGCCTCAGAGATAAAAGCCTGGGCCCAGGCAGTGTTGGTCAGTGCTGCTCAGCAGGCAGCACTGGACTGGACTGGATTACAGCTGATACAAGGTGTGAAGGAACAAGGGGTGGCTGTGGGCATGCACTTGCTGCCGCTGCCAGTGTTTATCTGCATGGCAGCAGGGCATTTGGGCGTTGCCAGGAAGGCGTTTTTATGTAGATTCCTCCTCTTTCAGCACTGCATTGTGGTGCAAGCAAAAGAAGCAAATCCTGTCTGGCTTCCTCTCCGGCCTTTATTCACCTCCCGTGTAGCTGTGAGTGTGTGAGCCTGCAGGGCCCCATGGAATTGCCTAGAAGTAGGCTGAATCGCTGCAAGGGCTGAACAGCAGTATCGGGCAGGCTCGGGCAACGCGCGGCCCGTTCGGGTTATCGCTTCTCGGCCTTTTGGCTAAGATCAAGTGTAGTATCTGTTCTTATCAGTTTAATATCTGATACGTCCCCTATCTGGGGACCATATATTAAATGGATTTTTAGAACAGGGAGATGGAAATAGAGCTTGCTCTGTCCACTCCACGCATTGACCTGGTATTGCAGTATTTCCAGGACCGGTGCACCCTTTCCTTATGTGTTGACTAAAAGCAGATTCCAAAAGTGTTTTTTGTCTTTGCTATTGTTTCTGTCTTTCTGAAGGGATCTCCCCTTTTAATCCCATTATTTCAACACCTGTTGGACAATGCATGAGTGATAATGAGCTCATTGATTAAATGCAATTAATGAATAGATTGCCACCTCTTGTTGTGTGTCGTCTGTGTTTCTGTGTTTCCGGCATTTCACATTGGAACACCTCATTCACCTTCCTTGTCTTCTCTCCGCCCTCCCTTTTAGGTAAGTTAAAGAGCTGCACCTGAGCCAGCCACTGATTGATTGATTGATTGATTGATTGATTGATTGATTGATTGATTGATTGATTGATTGATGCAGCACAACAGTCAAATAGTGGAGTGGAGTAGGGGAACAGCAAACAGCCAATAAAGCAGCCCGCCCGCTCGCCTGCCCGCCACAATGGACCTACCTGTGTACACTAGATGGATGTGATGGAATGTACTGTCGTCCCTACATTTCAAGAAGAAGTAAGAATTGCAGTTGCAACAAAGCCTTGCTTGCCTACAAAGAGAGCAGCAATTTGGATTTGTTACTATGTTACCTAGAAGAATAACAAACTGTGCAAGGATGGAGGTTGTAGGAGCAAGGAGAAGTTGTCTGTAAAGTTGGTGGATGCCTATTTTCCATTTTGCAGTCCCTTGTCTCCCTCTTGTGGCCTCCTGGAGGCAACTAGCTGTGCAAAAAAAAGACAGCCTGGCGGCCGGCTGTTGCAGTGTTGCCCTCTCAGGCAACACTGAGTGACTGACTGAGCCTCACCGTCTTATATAAAGTTCAGACGGAACTTTGCACGTGTCATAGTGGAGCCCTCAGGATTCCAGAGCCAGCTTTCTGACATCATAATGGGGCCTCAGAGATAAAAGCCTGGGCCCAGGCAGTGTTGGTCAGTGCTGCTCAGCAGGCAGCACTGGACTGGACTGGATTACAGCTGATACAAGGTGTGAAGGAACAAGGGGTGGCTGTGGGCATGCACTTGCTGCCGCTGCCAGTGTTTATCTGCATGGCAGCAGGGCATTTGGGCGTTGCCAGGAAGGCGTTTTTATGTAGATTCCTCCTCTTTCAGCACTGCATTGTGGTGCAAGCAAAAGAAGCAAATCCTGTCTGGCTTCCTCTCCGGCCTTTATTCACCTCCCGTGTAGCTGTGAGTGTGTGAGCCTGCAGGGCCCCATGGAATTGCCTAGAAGTAGGCTGAATCGCTGCAAGGGCTGAACAGCAGTATCGGGCAGGCTCGGGCAACGCGCGGCCCGTTCGGGTTATCGCTTCTCGGCCTTTTGGCTAAGATCAAGTGTAGTATCTGTTCTTATCAGTTTAATATCTGATACGTCCCCTATCTGGGGACCATATATTAAATGGATTTTTAGAACAGGGAGATGGAAATAGAGCTTGCTCTGTCCACTCCACGCATTGACCTGGTATTGCAGTATTTCCAGGACCGGTGCACCCTTTCCTTATGTGTTGACTAAAAGCAGATTCCAAAAGTGTTTTTTGTCTTTGCTATTGTTTCTGTCTTTCTGAAGGGATCTCCCCTTTTAATCCCATTATTTCAACACCTGTTGGACAATGCATGAGTGATAATGAGCTCATTGATTAAATGCAATTAATGAATAGATTGCCACCTCTTGTTGTGTGTCGTCTGTGTTTCTGTGTTTCCGGCATTTCACATTGGAACACCTCATTCACCTTCCTTGTCTTCTCTCCGCCCTCCCTTTTAGGTAAGTTAAAGAGCTGCACCTGAGCCAGCCACTGATTGATTGATTGATTGATTGATTGATTGATTGATTGATTGATTGATTGATTGATGCAGCACAACAGTCAAATAGTGGAGTGGAGTAGGGGAACAGCAAACAGCCAATAAAGCAGCCCGCCCGCTCGCCTGCCCGCCACAATGGACCTACCTGTGTACACTAGATGGATGTGATGGAATGTACTGTCGTCCCTACATTTCAAGAAGAAGTAAGAATTGCAGTTGCAACAAAGCCTTGCTTGCCTACAAAGAGAGCAGCAATTTGGATTTGTTACTATGTTACCTAGAAGAATAACAAACTGTGCAAGGATGGAGGTTGTAGGAGCAAGGAGAAGTTGTCTGTAAAGTTGGTGGATGCCTATTTTCCATTTTGCAGTCCCTTGTCTCCCTCTTGTGGCCTCCTGGAGGCAACTAGCTGTGCAAAAAAAAGACAGCCTGGCGGCCGGCTGTTGCAGTGTTGCCCTCTCAGGCAACACTGAGTGACTGACTGAGCCTCACCGTCTTATATAAAGTTCAGACGGAACTTTGCACGTGTCATAGTGGAGCCCTCAGGATTCCAGAGCCAGCTTTCTGACATCATAATGGGGCCTCAGAGATAAAAGCCTGGGCCCAGGCAGTGTTGGTCAGTGCTGCTCAGCAGGCAGCACTGGACTGGACTGGATTACAGCTGATACAAGGTGTGAAGGAACAAGGGGTGGCTGTGGGCATGCACTTGCTGCCGCTGCCAGTGTTTATCTGCATGGCAGCAGGGCATTTGGGCGTTGCCAGGAAGGCGTTTTTATGTAGATTCCTCCTCTTTCAGCACTGCATTGTGGTGCAAGCAAAAGAAGCAAATCCTGTCTGGCTTCCTCTCCGGCCTTTATTCACCTCTCGTGTAGCTGTGAGTGTGTGAGCCTGCAGGGCCCCATGGAATTGCCTAGAAGTAGGCTGAATCGCTGCAAGGGCTGAACAGCAGTATCGGGCAGGCTCGGGCAACGCGCGGCCCGTTCGGGTTATCGCTTCTCGGCCTTTTGGCTAAGATCAAGTGTAGTATCTGTTCTTATCAGTTTAATATCTGATACGTCCCCTATCTGGGGACCATATATTAAATGGATTTTTAGAACAGGGAGATGGAAATAGAGCTTGCTCTGTCCACTCCACGCATTGACCTGGTATTGCAGTATTTCCAGGACCGGTGCACCCTTTCCTTATGTGTTGACTAAAAGCAGATTCCAAAAGTGTTTTTTGTCTTTGCTATTGTTTCTGTCTTTCTGAAGGGATCTCCCCTTTTAATCCCATTATTTCAACACCTGTTGGACAATGCATGAGTGATAATGAGCTCATTGATTAAATGCAATTAATGAATAGATTGCCACCTCTTGTTGTGTGTCGTCTGTGTTTCTGTGTTTCCGGCATTTCACATTGGAACACCTCATTCACCTTCCTTGTCTTCTCTCCGCCCTCCCTTTTAGGTAAGTTAAAGAGCTGCACCTGAGCCAGCCACTGATTGATTGATTGATTGATTGATTGATTGATTGATTGATTGATTGATTGATGCAGCACAACAGTCAAATAGTGGAGTGGAGTAGGGGAACAGCAAACAGCCAATAAAGCAGCCCGCCCGCTCGCCTGCCCGCCACAATGGACCTACCTGTGTACACTAGATGGATGTGATGGAATGTACTGTCGTCCCTACATTTCAAGAAGAAGTAAGAATTGCAGTTGCAACAAAGCCTTGCTTGCCTACAAAGAGAGCAGCAATTTGGATTTGTTACTATGTTACCTAGAAGAATAACAAACTGTGCAAGGATGGAGGTTGTAGGAGCAAGGAGAAGTTGTCTGTAAAGTTGGTGGATGCCTATTTTCCATTTTGCAGTCCCTTGTCTCCCTCTTGTGGCCTCCTGGAGGCAACTAGCTGTGCAAAAAAAAGACAGCCTGGCGGCCGGCTGTTGCAGTGTTGCCCTCTCAGGCAACACTGAGTGACTGACTGAGCCTCACCGTCTTATATAAAGTTCAGACGGAACTTTGCACGTGTCATAGTGGAGCCCTCAGGATTCCAGAGCCAGCTTTCTGACATCATAATGGGGCCTCAGAGATAAAAGCCTGGGCCCAGGCAGTGTTGGTCAGTGCTGCTCAGCAGGCAGCACTGGACTGGACTGGATTACAGCTGATACAAGGTGTGAAGGAACAAGGGGTGGCTGTGGGCATGCACTTGCTGCCGCTGCCAGTGTTTATCTGCATGGCAGCAGGGCATTTGGGCGTTGCCAGGAAGGCGTTTTTATGTAGATTCCTCCTCTTTCAGCACTGCATTGTGGTGCAAGCAAAAGAAGCAAATCCTGTCTGGCTTCCTCTCCGGCCTTTATTCACCTCCCGTGTAGCTGTGAGTGTGTGAGCCTGCAGGGCCCCATGGAATTGCCTAGAAGTAGGCTGAATCGCTGCAAGGGCTGAACAGCAGTATCGGGCAGGCTCGGGCAACGCGCGGCCCGTTCGGGTTATCGCTTCTCGGCCTTTTGGCTAAGATCAAGTGTAGTATCTGTTCTTATCAGTTTAATATCTGATACGTCCCCTATCTGGGGACCATATATTAAATGGATTTTTAGAACAGGGAGATGGAAATAGAGCTTGCTCTGTCCACTCCACGCATTGACCTGGTATTGCAGTATTTCCAGGACCGGTGCACCCTTTCCTTATGTGTTGACTAAAAGCAGATTCCAAAAGTGTTTTTTGTCTTTGCTATTGTTTCTGTCTTTCTGAAGGGATCTCCCCTTTTAATCCCATTATTTCAACACCTGTTGGACAATGCATGAGTGATAATGAGCTCATTGATTAAATGCAATTAATGAATAGATTGCCACCTCTTGTTGTGTGTCGTCTGTGTTTCTGTGTTTCCGGCATTTCACATTGGAACACCTCATTCACCTTCCTTGTCTTCTCTCCGCCCTCCCTTTTAGGTAAGTTAAAGAGCTGCACCTGAGCCAGCCACTGATTGATTGATTGATTGATTGATTGATTGATTGATTGATTGATTGATTGATTGATGCAGCACAACAGTCAAATAGTGGAGTGGAGTAGGGGAACAGCAAACAGCCAATAAAGCAGCCCGCCCGCTCGCCTGCCCGCCACAATGGACCTACCTGTGTACACTAGATGGATGTGATGGAATGTACTGTCGTCCCTACATTTCAAGAAGAAGTAAGAATTGCAGTTGCAACAAAGCCTTGCTTGCCTACAAAGAGAGCAGCAATTTGGATTTGTTACTATGTTACCTAGAAGAATAACAAACTGTGCAAGGATGGAGGTTGTAGGAGCAAGGAGAAGTTGTCTGTAAAGTTGGTGGATGCCTATTTTCCATTTTGCAGTCCCTTGTCTCCCTCTTGTGGCCTCCTGGAGGCAACTAGCTGTGCAAAAAAAAGACAGCCTGGCGGCCGGCTGTTGCAGTGTTGCCCTCTCAGGCAACACTGAGTGACTGACTGAGCCTCACCGTCTTATATAAAGTTCAGACGGAACTTTGCACGTGTCATAGTGGAGCCCTCAGGATTCCAGAGCCAGCTTTCTGACATCATAATGGGGCCTCAGAGATAAAAGCCTGGGCCCAGGCAGTGTTGGTCAGTGCTGCTCAGCAGGCAGCACTGGACTGGACTGGATTACAGCTGATACAAGGTGTGAAGGAACAAGGGGTGGCTGTGGGCATGCACTTGCTGCCGCTGCCAGTGTTTATCTGCATGGCAGCAGGGCATTTGGGCGTTGCCAGGAAGGCGTTTTTATGTAGATTCCTCCTCTTTCAGCACTGCATTGTGGTGCAAGCAAAAGAAGCAAATCCTGTCTGGCTTCCTCTCCGGCCTTTATTCACCTCCCGTGTAGCTGTGAGTGTGTGAGCCTGCAGGGCCCCATGGAATTGCCTAGAAGTAGGCTGAATCGCTGCAAGGGCTGAACAGCAGTATCGGGCAGGCTCGGGCAACGCGCGGCCCGTTCGGGTTATCGCTTCTCGGCCTTTTGGCTAAGATCAAGTGTAGTATCTGTTCTTATCAGTTTAATATCTGATACGTCCCCTATCTGGGGACCATATATTAAATGGATTTTTAGAACAGGGAGATGGAAATAGAGCTTGCTCTGTCCACTCCACGCATTGACCTGGTATTGCAGTATTTCCAGGACCGGTGCACCCTTTCCTTATGTGTTGACTAATAGCAGATTCCAAAAGTGTTTTTTGTCTTTGCTATTGTTTCTGTCTTTCTGAAGGGATCTCCCCTTTTAATCCCATTATTTCAACACCTGTTGGACAATGCATGAGTGATAATGAGCTCATTGATTAAATGCAATTAATGAATAGATTGCCACCTCTTGTTGTGTGTCGTCTGTGTTTCTGTGTTTCCGGCATTTCACATTGGAACACCTCATTCACCTTCCTTGTCTTCTCTCCGCCCTCCCTTTTAGGTAAGTTAAAGAGCTGCACCTGAGCCAGCCACTGATTGATTGATTGATTGATTGATTGATTGATTGATTGCAGCACAACAGTCAAATAGTGGAGTGGAGTAGGGGAACAGCAAACAGCCAATAAAGCAGCCCGCCCGCTCGCCTGCCCGCCACAATGGACCTACCTGTGTACACTAGATGGATGTGATGGAATGTACTGTCGTCCCTACATTTCAAGAAGAAGTAAGAATTGCAGTTGCAACAAAGCCTTGCTTGCCTACAAAGAGAGCAGCAATTTGGATTTGTTACTATGTTACCTAGAAGAATAACAAACTGTGCAAGGATGGAGGTTGTAGGAGCAAGGAGAAGTTGTCTGTAAAGTTGGTGGATGCCTATTTTCCATTTTGCAGTCCCTTGTCTCCCTCTTGTGGCCTCCTGGAGGCAACTAGCTGTGCAAAAAAAAGACAGCCTGGCGGCCGGCTGTTGCAGTGTTGCCCTCTCAGGCAACACTGAGTGACTGACTGAGCCTCACCGTCTTATATAAAGTTCAGACGGAACTTTGCACGTGTCATAGTGGAGCCCTCAGGATTCCAGAGCCAGCTTTCTGACATCATAATGGGGCCTCAGAGATAAAAGCCTGGGCCCAGGCAGTGTTGGTCAGTGCTGCTCAGCAGGCAGCACTGGACTGGACTGGATTACAGCTGATACAAGGTGTGAAGGAACAAGGGGTGGCTGTGGGCATGCACTTGCTGCCGCTGCCAGTGTTTATCTGCATGGCAGCAGGGCATTTGGGCGTTGCCAGGAAGGCGTTTTTATGTAGATTCCTCCTCTTTCAGCACTGCATTGTGGTGCAAGCAAAAGAAGCAAATCCTGTCTGGCTTCCTCTCCGGCCTTTATTCACCTCCCGTGTAGCTGTGAGTGTGTGAGCCTGCAGGGCCCCATGGAATTGCCTAGAAGTAGGCTGAATCGCTGCAAGGGCTGAACAGCAGTATCGGGCAGGCTCGGGCAACGCGCGGCCCGTTCGGGTTATCGCTTCTCGGCCTTTTGGCTAAGATCAAGTGTAGTATCTGTTCTTATCAGTTTAATATCTGATACGTCCCCTATCTGGGGACCATATATTAAATGGATTTTTAGAACAGGGAGATGGAAATAGAGCTTGCTCTGTCCACTCCACGCATTGACCTGGTATTGCAGTATTTCCAGGACCGGTGCACCCTTTCCTTATGTGTTGACTAAAAGCAGATTCCAAAAGTGTTTTTTGTCTTTGCTACTGTTTCTGTCTTTCTGAAGGGATCTCCCCTTTTAATCCCATTATTTCAACACCTGTTGGACAATGCATGAGTGATAATGAGCTCATTGATTAAATGCAATTAATGAATAGATTGCCACCTCTTGTTGTGTGTCGTCTGTGTTTCTGTGTTTCCGGCATTTCACATTGGAACACCTCATTCACCTTCCTTGTCTTCTCTCCGCCCTCCCTTTTAGGTAAGTTAAAGAGCTGCACCTGAGCCAGCCACTGATTGATTGATTGATTGATTGATTGATTGATTGATTGATTGATTGATGCAGCACAACAGTCAAATAGTGGAGTGGAGTAGGGGAACAGCAAACAGCCAATAAAGCAGCCCGCCCGCTCGCCTGCCCGCCACAATGGACCTACCTGTGTACACTAGATGGATGTGATGGAATGTACTGTCGTCCCTACATTTCAAGAAGAAGTAAGAATTGCAGTTGCAACAAAGCCTTGCTTGCCTACAAAGAGAGCAGCAATTTGGATTTGTTACTATGTTACCTAGAAGAATAACAAACTGTGCAAGGATGGAGGTTGTAGGAGCAAGGAGAAGTTGTCTGTAAAGTTGGTGGATGCCTATTTTCCATTTTGCAGTCCCTTGTCTCCCTCTTGTGGCCTCCTGGAGGCAACTAGCTGTGCAAAAAAAAGACAGCCTGGCGGCCGGCTGTTGCAGTGTTGCCCTCTCAGGCAACACTGAGTGACTGACTGAGCCTCACCGTCTTATATAAAGTTCAGACGGAACTTTGCACGTGTCATAGTGGAGCCCTCAGGATTCCAGAGCCAGCTTTCTGACATCATAATGGGGCCTCAGAGATAAAAGCCTGGGCCCAGGCAGTGTTGGTCAGTGCTGCTCAGCAGGCAGCACTGGACTGGACTGGATTACAGCTGATACAAGGTGTGAAGGAACAAGGGGTGGCTGTGGGCATGCACTTGCTGCCGCTGCCAGTGTTTATCTGCATGGCAGCAGGGCATTTGGGCGTTGCCAGGAAGGCGTTTTTATGTAGATTCCTCCTCTTTCAGCACTGCTTTGTGGTGCAAGCAAAAGAAGCAAATCCTGTCTGGCTTCCTCTCCGGCCTTTATTCACCTCCCGTGTAGCTGTGAGTGTGTGAGCCTGCAGGGCCCCATGGAATTGCCTAGAAGTAGGCTGAATCGCTGCAAGGGCTGAACAGCAGTATCGGGCAGGCTCGGGCAACGCGCGGCCCGTTCGGGTTATCGCTTCTCGGCCTTTTGGCTAAGATCAAGTGTAGTATCTGTTCTTATCAGTTTAATATCTGATACGTCCCCTATCTGGGGACCATATATTAAATGGATTTTTAGAACAGGGAGATGGAAATAGAGCTTGCTCTGTCCACTCCACGCATTGACCTGGTATTGCAGTATTTCCAGGACCGGTGCACCCTTTCCTTATGTGTTGACTAAAAGCAGATTCCAAAAGTGTTTTTTGTCTTTGCTATTGTTTCTGTCTTTCTGAAGGGATCTCCCCTTTTAATCCCATTATTTCAACACCTGTTGGACAATGCATGAGTGATAATGAGCTCATTGATTAAATGCAATTAATGAATAGATTGCCACCTCTTGTTGTGTGTCGTCTGTGTTTCTGTGTTTCCGGCATTTCACATTGGAACACCTCATTCACCTTCCTTGTCTTCTCTCCGCCCTCCCTTTTAGGTAAGTTAAAGAGCTGCACCTGAGCCAGCCACTGATTGATTGATTGATTGATTGATTGATTGATTGATTGATTGATTGATTGATGCAGCACAACAGTCAAATAGTGGAGTGGAGTAGGGGAACAGCAAACAGCCAATAAAGCAGCCCGCCCGCTCGCCTGCCCGCCACAATGGACCTACCTGTGTACACTAGATGGATGTGATGGAATGTACTGTCGTCCCTACATTTCAAGAAGAAGTAAGAATTGCAGTTGCAACAAAGCCTTGCTTGCCTACAAAGAGAGCAGCAATTTGGATTTGTTACTATGTTACCTAGAAGAATAACAAACTGTGCAAGGATGGAGGTTGTAGGAGCAAGGAGAAGTTGTCTGTAAAGTTGGTGGATGCCTATTTTCCATTTTGCAGTCCCTTGTCTCCCTCTTGTGGCCTCCTGGAGGCAACTAGCTGTGCAAAAAAAAGACAGCCTGGCGGCCGGCTGTTGCAGTGTTGCCCTCTCAGGCAACACTGAGTGACTGACTGAGCCTCACCGTCTTATATAAAGTTCAGACGGAACTTTGCACGTGTCATAGTGGAGCCCTCAGGATTCCAGAGCCAGCTTTCTGACATCATAATGGGGCCTCAGAGATAAAAGCCTGGGCCCAGGCAGTGTTGGTCAGTGCTGCTCAGCAGGCAGCACTGGACTGGACTGGATTACAGCTGATACAAGGTGTGAAGGAACAAGGGGTGGCTGTGGGCATGCACTTGCTGCCGCTGCCAGTGTTTATCTGCATGGCAGCAGGGCATTTGGGCGTTGCCAGGAAGGCGTTTTTATGTAGATTCCTCCTCTTTCAGCACTGCATTGTGGTGCAAGCAAAAGAAGCAAATCCTGTCTGGCTTCCTCTCCGGCCTTTATTCACCTCCCGTGTAGCTGTGAGTGTGTGAGCCTGCAGGGCCCCATGGAATTGCCTAGAAGTAGGCTGAATCGCTGCAAGGGCTGAACAGCAGTATCGGGCAGGCTCGGGCAACGCGCGGCCCGTTCGGGTTATCGCTTCTCGGCCTTTTGGCTAAGATCAAGTGTAGTATCTGTTCTTATCAGTTTAATATCTGATACGTCCCCTATCTGGGGACCATATATTAAATGGATTTTTAGAACAGGGAGATGGAAATAGAGCTTGCTCTGTCCACTCCACGCATTGACCTGGTATTGCAGTATTTCCAGGACCGGTGCACCCTTTCCTTATGTGTTGACTAAAAGCAGATTCCAAAAGTGTTTTTTGTCTTTGCTATTGTTTCTGTCTTTCTGAAGGGATCTCCCCTTTTAATCCCATTATTTCAACACCTGTTGGACAATGCATGAGTGATAATGAGCTCATTGATTAAATGCAATTAATGAATAGATTGCCACCTCTTGTTGTGTGTCGTCTGTGTTTCTGTGTTTCCGGCATTTCACATTGGAACACCTCATTCACCTTCCTTGTCTTCTCTCCGCCCTCCCTTTTAGGTAAGTTAAAGAGCTGCACCTGAGCCAGCCACTGATTGATTGATTGATTGATTGATTGATTGATTGATTGATTGATTGATTGATTGATTGATTGATGCAGCACAACAGTCAAATAGTGGAGTGGAGTAGGGGAACAGCAAACAGCCAATAAAGCAGCCCGCCCGCTCGCCTGCCCGCCACAATGGACCTACCTGTGTACACTAGATGGATGTGATGGAATGTACTGTCGTCCCTACATTTCAAGAAGAAGTAAGAATTGCAGTTGCAACAAAGCCTTGCTTGCCTACAAAGAGAGCAGCAATTTGGATTTGTTACTATGTTACCTAGAAGAATAACAAACTGTGCAAGGATGGAGGTTGTAGGAGCAAGGAGAAGTTGTCTGTAAAGTTGGTGGATGCCTATTTTCCATTTTGCAGTCCCTTGTCTCCCTCTTGTGGCCTCCTGGAGGCAACTAGCTGTGCAAAAAAAAGACAGCCTGGCGGCCGGCTGTTGCAGTGTTGCCCTCTCAGGCAACACTGAGTGACTGACTGAGCCTCACCGTCTTATATAAAGTTCAGACGGAACTTTGCACGTGTCATAGTGGAGCCCTCAGGATTCCAGAGCCAGCTTTCTGACATCATAATGGGGCCTCAGAGATAAAAGCCTGGGCCCAGGTAGTGTTGGTCAGTGCTGCTCAGCAGGCAGCACTGGACTGGACTGGATTACAGCTGATACAAGGTGTGAAGGAACAAGGGGTGGCTGTGGGCATGCACTTGCTGCCGCTGCCAGTGTTTATCTGCATGGCAGCAGGGCATTTGGGCGTTGCCAGGAAGGCGTTTTTATGTAGATTCCTCCTCTTTCAGCACTGCATTGTGGTGCAAGCAAAAGAAGCAAATCCTGTCTGGCTTCCTCTCCGGCCTTTATTCACCTCCCGTGTAGCTGTGAGTGTGTGAGCCTGCAGGGCCCCATGGAATTGCCTAGAAGTAGGCTGAATCGCTGCAAGGGCTGAACAGCAGTATCGGGCAGGCTCGGGCAACGCGCGGCCCGTTCGGGTTATCGCTTCTCGGCCTTTTGGCTAAGATCAAGTGTAGTATCTGTTCTTATCAGTTTAATATCTGATACGTCCCCTATCTGGGGACCATATATTAAATGGATTTTTAGAACAGGGAGATGGAAATAGAGCTTGCTCTGTCCACTCCACGCATTGACCTGGTATTGCAGTATTTCCAGGACCGGTGCACCCTTTCCTTATGTGTTGACTAAAAGCAGATTCCAAAAGTGTTTTTTGTCTTTGCTATTGTTTCTGTCTTTCTGAAGGGATCTCCCCTTTTAATCCCATTATTTCAACACCTGTTGGACAATGCATGAGTGATAATGAGCTCATTGATTAAATGCAATTAATGAATAGATTGCCACCTCTTGTTGTGTGTCGTCTGTGTTTCTGTGTTTCCGGCATTTCACATTGGAACACCTCATTCACCTTCCTTGTCTTCTCTCCGCCCTCCCTTTTAGGTAAGTTAAAGAGCTGCACCTGAGCCAGCCACTGATTGATTGATTGATTGATTGATTGATTGATTGATTGATTGATTGATTGATTGATTGATTGATGCAGCACAACAGTCAAATAGTGGAGTGGAGTAGGGGAACAGCAAACAGCCAATAAAGCAGCCCGCCCGCTCGCCTGCCCGCCACAATGGACCTACCTGTGTACACTAGATGGATGTGATGGAATGTACTGTCGTCCCTACATTTCAAGAAGAAGTAAGAATTGCAGTTGCAACAAAGCCTTGCTTGCCTACAAAGAGAGCAGCAATTTGGATTTGTTACTATGTTACCTAGAAGAATAACAAACTGTGCAAGGATGGAGGTTGTAGGAGCAAGGAGAAGTTGTCTGTAAAGTTGGTGGATGCCTATTTTCCATTTTGCAGTCCCTTGTCTCCCTCTTGTGGCCTCCTGGAGGCAACTAGCTGTGCAAAAAAAAGACAGCCTGGCGGCCGGCTGTTGCAGTGTTGCCCTCTCAGGCAACACTGAGTGACTGACTGAGCCTCACCGTCTTATATAAAGTTCAGACGGAACTTTGCACGTGTCATAGTGGAGCCCTCAGGATTCCAGAGCCAGCTTTCTGACATCATAATGGGGCCTCAGAGATAAAAGCCTGGGCCCAGGCAGTGTTGGTCAGTGCTGCTCAGCAGGCAGCACTGGACTGGACTGGATTACAGCTGATACAAGGTGTGAAGGAACAAGGGGTGGCTGTGGGCATGCACTTGCTGCCGCTGCCAGTGTTTATCTGCATGGCAGCAGGGCATTTGGGCGTTGCCAGGAAGGCGTTTTTATGTAGATTCCTCCTCTTTCAGCACTGCATTGTGGTGCAAGCAAAAGAAGCAAATCCTGTCTGGCTTCCTCTCCGGCCTTTATTCACCTCCCGTGTAGCTGTGAGTGTGTGAGCCTGCAGGGCCCCATGGAATTGCCTAGAAGTAGGCTGAATCGCTGCAAGGGCTGAACAGCAGTATCGGGCAGGCTCGGGCAACGCGCGGCCCGTTCGGGTTATCGCTTCTCGGCCTTTTGGCTAAGATCAAGTGTAGTATCTGTTCTTATCAGTTTAATATCTGATACGTCCCCTATCTGGGGACCATATATTAAATGGATTTTTAGAACAGGGAGATGGAAATAGAGCTTGCTCTGTCCACTCCACGCATTGACCTGGTATTGCAGTATTTCCAGGACCGGTGCACCCTTTCCTTATGTGTTGACTAAAAGCAGATTCCAAAAGTGTTTTTTGTCTTTGCTATTGTTTCTGTCTTTCTGAAGGGATCTCCCCTTTTAATCCCATTATTTCAACACCTGTTGGACAATGCATGAGTGATAATGAGCTCATTGATTAAATGCAATTAATGAATAGATTGCCACCTCTTGTTGTGTGTCGTCTGTGTTTCTGTGTTTCCGGCATTTCACATTGGAACACCTCATTCACCTTCCTTGTCTTCTCTCCGCCCTCCCTTTTAGGTAAGTTAAAGAGCTGCACCTGAGCCAGCCACTGATTGATTGATTGATTGATTGATTGATTGATTGATTGATTGATTGATTGATTGATGCAGCACAACAGTCAAATAGTGGAGTGGAGTAGGGGAACAGCAAACAGCCAATAAAGCAGCCCGCCCGCTCGCCTGCCCGCCACAATGGACCTACCTGTGTACACTAGATGGATGTGATGGAATGTACTGTCGTCCCTACATTTCAAGAAGAAGTAAGAATTGCAGTTGCAACAAAGCCTTGCTTGCCTACAAAGAGAGCAGCAATTTGGATTTGTTACTATGTTACCTAGAAGAATAACAAACTGTGCAAGGATGGAGGTTGTAGGAGCAAGGAGAAGTTGTCTGTAAAGTTGGTGGATGCCTATTTTCCATTTTGCAGTCCCTTGTCTCCCTCTTGTGGCCTCCTGGAGGCAACTAGCTGTGCAAAAAAAAGACAGCCTGGCGGTCGGCTGTTGCAGTGTTGCCCTCTCAGGCAACACTGAGTGACTGACTGAGCCTCACCGTCTTATATAAAGTTCAGACGGAACTTTGCACGTGTCATAGTGGAGCCCTCAGGATTCCAGAGCCAGCTTTCTGACATCATAATGGGGCCTCAGAGATAAAAGCCTGGGCCCAGGCAGTGTTGGTCAGTGCTGCTCAGCAGGCAGCACTGGACTGGACTGGATTACAGCTGATACAAGGTGTGAAGGAACAAGGGGTGGCTGTGGGCATGCACTTGCTGCCGCTGCCAGTGTTTATCTGCATGGCAGCAGGGCATTTGGGCGTTGCCAGGAAGGCGTTTTTATGTAGATTCCTCCTCTTTCAGCACTGCATTGTGGTGCAAGCAAAAGAAGCAAATCCTGTCTGGCTTCCTCTCCGGCCTTTATTCACCTCCCGTGTAGCTGTGAGTGTGTGAGCCTGCAGGGCCCCATGGAATTGCCTAGAAGTAGGCTGAATCGCTGCAAGGGCTGAACAGCAGTATCGGGCAGGCTCGGGCAACGCGCGGCCCGTTCGGGTTATCGCTTCTCGGCCTTTTGGCTAAGATCAAGTGTAGTATCTGTTCTTATCAGTTTAATATCTGATACGTCCCCTATCTGGGGACCATATATTAAATGGATTTTTAGAACAGGGAGATGGAAATAGAGCTTGCTCTGTCCACTCCACGCATTGACCTGGTATTGCAGTATTTCCAGGACCGGTGCACCCTTTCCTTATGTGTTGACTAAAAGCAGATTCCAAAAGTGTTTTTTGTCTTTGCTATTGTTTCTGTCTTTCTGAAGGGATCTCCCCTTTTAATCCCATTATTTCAACACCTGTTGGACAATGCATGAGTGATAATGAGCTCATTGATTAAATGCAATTAATGAATAGATTGCCACCTCTTGTTGTGTGTCGTCTGTGTTTCTGTGTTTCCGGCATTTCACATTGGAACACCTCATTCACCTTCCTTGTCTTCTCTCCGCCCTCCCTTTTAGGTAAGTTAAAGAGCTGCACCTGAGCCAGCCACTGATTGATTGATTGATTGATTGATTGATTGATTGATTGATTGCAGCACAACAGTCAAATAGTGGAGTGGAGTAGGGGAACAGCAAACAGCCAATAAAGCAGCCCGCCCGCTCGCCTGCCCGCCACAATGGACCTACCTGTGTACACTAGATGGATGTGATGGAATGTACTGTCGTCCCTACATTTCAAGAAGAAGTAAGAATTGCAGTTGCAACAAAGCCTTGCTTGCCTACAAAGAGAGCAGCAATTTGGATTTGTTACTATGTTACCTAGAAGAATAACAAACTGTGCAAGGATGGAGGTTGTAGGAGCAAGGAGAAGTTGTCTGTAAAGTTGGTGGATGCCTATTTTCCATTTTGCAGTCCCTTGTCTCCCTCTTGTGGCCTCCTGGAGGCAACTAGCTGTGCAAAAAAAAGACAGCCTGGCGGCCGGCTGTTGCAGTGTTGCCCTCTCAGGCAACACTGAGTGACTGACTGAGCCTCACCGTCTTATATAAAGTTCAGACGGAACTTTGCACGTGTCATAGTGGAGCCCTCAGGATTCCAGAGCCAGCTTTCTGACATCATAATGGGGCCTCAGAGATAAAAGCCTGGGCCCAGGCAGTGTTGGTCAGTGCTGCTCAGCAGGCAGCACTGGACTGGACTGGATTACAGCTGATACAAGGTGTGAAGGAACAAGGGGTGGCTGTGGGCATGCACTTGCTGCCGCTGCCAGTGTTTATCTGCATGGCAGCAGGGCATTTGGGCGTTGCCAGGAAGGCGTTTTTATGTAGATTCCTCCTCTTTCAGCACTGCATTGTGGTGCAAGCAAAAGAAGCAAATCCTGTCTGGCTTCCTCTCCGGCCTTTATTCACCTCCCGTGTAGCTGTGAGTGTGTGAGCCTGCAGGGCCCCATGGAATTGCCTAGAAGTAGGCTGAATCGCTGCAAGGGCTGAACAGCAGTATCGGGCAGGCTCGGGCAACGCGCGGCCCGTTCGGGTTATCGCTTCTCGGCCTTTTGGCTAAGATCAAGTGTAGTATCTGTTCTTATCAGTTTAATATCTGATACGTCCCCTATCTGGGGACCATATATTAAATGGATTTTTAGAACAGGGAGATGGAAATAGAGCTTGCTCTGTCCACTCCACGCATTGACCTGGTATTGCAGTATTTCCAGGACCGGTGCACCCTTTCCTTATGTGTTGACTAAAAGCAGATTCCAAAAGTGTTTTTTGTCTTTGCTATTGTTTCTGTCTTTCTGAAGGGATCTCCCCTTTTGGATCTCCCCTTTTAATCCCATTATTTCAACACCTGTTGGACAATGCATGAGTGATAATGAGCTCATTGATTAAATGCAATTAATGAATAGATTGCCACCTCTTGTTGTGTGTCGTCTGTGTTTCTGTGTTTCCGGCATTTCACATTGGAACACCTCATTCACCTTCCTTGTCTTCTCTCCGCCCTCCCTTTTAGGTAAGTTAAAGAGCTGCACCTGAGCCAGCCACTGATTGATTGATTGATTGATTGATTGATTGATTGATTGATTGATTGATTGATGCAGCACAACAGTCAAATAGTGGAGTGGAGTAGGGGAACAGCAAACAGCCAATAAAGCAGCCCGCCCGCTCGCCTGCCCGCCACAATGGACCTACCTGTGTACACTAGATGGATGTGATGGAATGTACTGTCGTCCCTACATTTCAAGAAGAAGTAAGAATTGCAGTTGCAACAAAGCCTTGCTTGCCTACAAAGAGAGCAGCAATTTGGATTTGTTACTATGTTACCTAGAAGAATAACAAACTGTGCAAGGATGGAGGTTGTAGGAGCAAGGAGAAGTTGTCTGTAAAGTTGGTGGATGCCTATTTTCCATTTTGCAGTCCCTTGTCTCCCTCTTGTGGCCTCCTGGAGGCAACTAGCTGTGCAAAAAAAAGACAGCCTGGCGGCCGGCTGTTGCAGTGTTGCCCTCTCAGGCAACACTGAGTGACTGACTGAGCCTCACCGTCTTATATAAAGTTCAGACGGAACTTTGCACGTGTCATAGTGGAGCCCTCAGGATTCCAGAGCCAGCTTTCTGACATCATAATGGGGCCTCAGAGATAAAAGCCTGGGCCCAGGCAGTGTTGGTCAGTGCTGCTCAGCAGGCAGCACTGGACTGGACTGGATTACAGCTGATACAAGGTGTGAAGGAACAAGGGGTGGCTGTGGGCATGCACTTGCTGCCGCTGCCAGTGTTTATCTGCATGGCAGCAGGGCATTTGGGCGTTGCCAGGAAGGCGTTTTTATGTAGATTCCTCCTCTTTCAGCACTGCATTGTGGTGCAAGCAAAAGAAGCAAATCCTGTCTGGCTTCCTCTCCGGCCTTTATTCACCTCCCGTGTAGCTGTGAGTGTGTGAGCCTGCAGGGCCCCATGGAATTGCCTAGAAGTAGGCTGAATCGCTGCAAGGGCTGAACAGCAGTATCGGGCAGGCTCGGGCAACGCGCGGCCCGTTCGGGTTATCGCTTCTCGGCCTTTTGGCTAAGATCAAGTGTAGTATCTGTTCTTATCAGTTTAATATCTGATACGTCCCCTATCTGGGGACCATATATTAAATGGATTTTTAGAACAGGGAGATGGAAATAGAGCTTGCTCTGTCCACTCCACGCATTGACCTGGTATTGCAGTATTTCCAGGACCGGTGCACCCTTTCCTTATGTGTTGACTAAAAGCAGATTCCAAAAGTGTTTTTTGTCTTTGCTATTGTTTCTGTCTTTCTGAAGGGATCTCCCCTTTTAATCCCATTATTTCAACACCTGTTGGACAATGCATGAGTGATAATGAGCTCATTGATTAAATGCAATTAATGAATAGATTGCCACCTCTTGTTGTGTGTCGTCTGTGTTTCTGTGTTTCCGGCATTTCACATTGGAACACCTCATTCACCTTCCTTGTCTTCTCTCCGCCCTCCCTTTTAGGTAAGTTAAAGAGCTGCACCTGAGCCAGCCACTGATTGATTGATTGATTGATTGATTGATTGATTGATTGATTGATTGATGCAGCACAACAGTCAAATAGTGGAGTGGAGTAGGGGAACAGCAAACAGCCAATAAAGCAGCCCGCCCGCTCGCCTGCCCGCCACAATGGACCTACCTGTGTACACTAGATGGATGTGATGGAATGTACTGTCGTCCCTACATTTCAAGAAGAAGTAAGAATTGCAGTTGCAACAAAGCCTTGCTTGCCTACAAAGAGAGCAGCAATTTGGATTTGTTACTATGTTACCTAGAAGAATAACAAACTGTGCAAGGATGGAGGTTGTAGGAGCAAGGAGAAGTTGTCTGTAAAGTTGGTGGATGCCTATTTTCCATTTTGCAGTCCCTTGTCTCCCTCTTGTGGCCTCCTGGAGGCAACTAGCTGTGCAAAAAAAAGACAGCCTGGCGGCCGGCTGTTGCAGTGTTGCCCTCTCAGGCAACACTGAGTGACTGACTGAGCCTCACCGTCTTATATAAAGTTCAGACGGAACTTTGCACGTGTCATAGTGGAGCCCTCAGGATTCCAGAGCCAGCTTTCTGACATCATAATGGGGCCTCAGAGATAAAAGCCTGGGCCCAGGCAGTGTTGGTCAGTGCTGCTCAGCAGGCAGCACTGGACTGGACTGGATTACAGCTGATACAAGGTGTGAAGGAACAAGGGGTGGCTGTGGGCATGCACTTGCTGCCGCGGCCAGTGTTTATCTGCATGGCAGCAGGGCATTTGGGCGTTGCCAGGAAGGCGTTTTTATGTAGATTCCTCCTCTTTCAGCACTGCATTGTGGTGCAAGCAAAAGAAGCAAATCCTGTCTGGCTTCCTCTCCGGCCTTTATTCACCTCCCGTGTAGCTGTGAGTGTGTGAGCCTGCAGGGCCCCATGGAATTGCCTAGAAGTAGGCTGAATCGCTGCAAGGGCTGAACAGCAGTATCGGGCAGGCTCGGGCAACGCGCGGCCCGTTCGGGTTATCGCTTCTCGGCCTTTTGGCTAAGATCAAGTGTAGTATCTGTTCTTATCAGTTTAATATCTGATACGTCCCCTATCTGGGGACCATATATTAAATGGATTTTTAGAACAGGGAGATGGAAATAGAGCTTGCTCTGTCCACTCCACGCATTGACCTGGTATTGCAGTATTTCCAGGACCGGTGCACCCTTTCCTTATGTGTTGACTAAAAGCAGATTCCAAAAGTGTTTTTTGTCTTTGCTATTGTTTCTGTCTTTCTGAAGGGATCTCCCCTTTTAATCCCATTATTTCAACACCTGTTGGACAATGCATGAGTGATAATGAGCTCATTGATTAAATGCAATTAATGAATAGATTGCCACCTCTTGTTGTGTGTCGTCTGTGTTTCTGTGTTTCCGGCATTTCACATTGGAACACCTCATTCACCTTCCTTGTCTTCTCTCCGCCCTCCCTTTTAGGTAAGTTAAAGAGCTGCACCTGAGCCAGCCACTGATTGATTGATTGATTGATTGATTGATTGATTGATTGATTGATGCAGCACAACAGTCAAATAGTGGAGTGGAGTAGGGGAACAGCAAACAGCCAATAAAGCAGCCCGCCCGCTCGCCTGCCCGCCACAATGGACCTACCTGTGTACACTAGATGGATGTGATGGAATGTACTGTCGTCCCTACATTTCAAGAAGAAGTAAGAATTGCAGTTGCAACAAAGCCTTGCTTGCCTACAAAGAGAGCAGCAATTTGGATTTGTTACTATGTTACCTAGAAGAATAACAAACTGTGCAAGGATGGAGGTTGTAGGAGCAAGGAGAAGTTGTCTGTAAAGTTGGTGGATGCCTATTTTCCATTTTGCAGTCCCTTGTCTCCCTCTTGTGGCCTCCTGGAGGCAACTAGCTGTGCAAAAAAAAGACAGCCTGGCGGCCGGCTGTTGCAGTGTTGCCCTCTCAGGCAACACTGAGTGACTGACTGAGCCTCACCGTCTTATATAAAGTTCAGACGGAACTTTGCACGTGTCATAGTGGAGCCCTCAGGATTCCAGAGCCAGCTTTCTGACATCATAATGGGGCCTCAGAGATAAAAGCCTGGGCCCAGGCAGTGTTGGTCAGTGCTGCTCAGCAGGCAGCACTGGACTGGACTGGATTACAGCTGATACAAGGTGTGAAGGAACAAGGGGTGGCTGTGGGCATGCACTTGCTGCCGCTGCCAGTGTTTATCTGCATGGCAGCAGGGCATTTGGGCGTTGCCAGGAAGGCGTTTTTATGCAGATTCCTCCTCTTTCAGCACTGCATTGTGGTGCAAGCAAAAGAAGCAAATCCTGTCTGGCTTCCTCTCCGGCCTTTATTCACCTCCCGTGTAGCTGTGAGTGTGTGAGCCTGCAGGGCCCCATGGAATTGCCTAGAAGTAGGCTGAATCGCTGCAAGGGCTGAACAGCAGTATCGGGCAGGCTCGGGCAACGCGCGGCCCGTTCGGGTTATCGCTTCTCGGCCTTTTGGCTAAGATCAAGTGTAGTATCTGTTCTTATCAGTTTAATATCTGATACGTCCCCTATCTGGGGACCATATATTAAATGATTTTTAGAACAGGGAGATGGAAATAGAGCTTGCTCTGTCCACTCCACGCATTGACCTGGTATTGCAGTATTTCCAGGACCGGTGCACCCTTTCCTTATGTGTTGACTAAAAGCAGATTCCAAAAGTGTTTTTTGTCTTTGCTATTGTTTCTGTCTTTCTGAAGGGATCTCCCCTTTTAATCCCATTATTTCAACACCTGTTGGACAATGCATGAGTGATAATGAGCTCATTGATTAAATGCAATTAATGAATAGATTGCCACCTCTTGTTGTGTGTCGTCTGTGTTTCTGTGTTTCCGGCATTTCACATTGGAACACCTCATTCACCTTCCTTGTCTTCTCTCCGCCCTCCCTTTTAGGTAAGTTAAAGAGCTGCACCTGAGCCAGCCACTGATTGATTG
This sequence comes from Rhinoderma darwinii, assembly GCF_050947455.1. Classification (NCBI taxonomy): domain Eukaryota; kingdom Metazoa; phylum Chordata; class Amphibia; order Anura; family Rhinodermatidae; genus Rhinoderma; species Rhinoderma darwinii. The sequence goes on from NW_027464239.1 coordinate 152,435, forward strand.
ATTGATTGATTGATTGATTGATTGATTGATTGATTGATGCAGCACAACAGTCAAATAGTGGAGTGGAGTAGGGGAACAGCAAACAGCCAATAAAGCAGCCCGCCCGCTCGCCTGCCCGCCACAATGGACCTACCTGTGTACACTAGATGGATGTGATGGAATGTACTGTCGTCCCTACATTTCAAGAAGAAGTAAGAATTGCAGTTGCAACAAAGCCTTGCTTGCCTACAAAGAGAGCAGCAATTTGGATTTGTTACTATGTTACCTAGAAGAATAACAAACTGTGCAAGGATGGAGGTTGTAGGAGCAAGGAGAAGTTGTCTGTAAAGTTGGTGGATGCCTATTTTCCATTTTGCAGTCCCTTGTCTCCCTCTTGTGGCCTCCTGGAGGCAACTAGCTGTGCAAAAAAAAGACAGCCTGGCGGCCGGCTGTTGCAGTGTTGCCCTCTCAGGCAACACTGAGTGACTGACTGAGCCTCACCGTCTTATATAAAGTTCAGACGGAACTTTGCACGTGTCATAGTGGAGCCCTCAGGATTCCAGAGCCAGCTTTCTGACATCATAATGGGGCCTCAGAGATAAAAGCCTGGGCCCAGGCAGTGTTGGTCAGTGCTGCTCAGCAGGCAGCACTGGACTGGACTGGATTACAGCTGATACAAGGTGTGAAGGAACAAGGGGTGGCTGTGGGCATGCACTTGCTGCCGCTGCCAGTGTTTATCTGCATGGCAGCAGGGCATTTGGGCGTTGCCAGGAAGGCGTTTTTATGTAGATTCCTCCTCTTTCAGCACTGCATTGTGGTGCAAGCAAAAGAAGCAAATCCTGTCTGGCTTCCTCTCCGGCCTTTATTCACCTCCCGTGTAGCTGTGAGTGTGTGAGCCTGCAGGGCCCCATGGAATTGCCTAGAAGTAGGCTGAATCGCTGCAAGGGCTGAACAGCAGTATCGGGCAGGCTCGGGCAACGCGCGGCCCGTTCGGGTTATCGCTTCTCGGCCTTTTGGCTAAGATCAAGTGTAGTATCTGTTCTTATCAGTTTAATATCTGATACGTCCCCTATCTGGGGACCATATATTAAATGGATTTTTAGAACAGGGAGATGGAAATAGAGCTTGCTCTGTCCACTCCACGCATTGACCTGGTATTGCAGTATTTCCAGGACCGGTGCACCCTTTCCTTATGTGTTGACTAAAAGCAGATTCCAAAAGTGTTTTTTGTCTTTGCTATTGTTTCTGTCTTTCTGAAGGGATCTCCCCTTTTAATCCCATTATTTCAACACCTGTTGGACAATGCATGAGTGATAATGAGCTCATTGATTAAATGCAATTAATGAATAGATTGCCACCTCTTGTTGTGTGTCGTCTGTGTTTCTGTGTTTCCGGCATTTCACATTGGAACACCTCATTCACCTTCCTTGTCTTCTCTCCGCCCTCCCTTTTAGGTAAGTTAAAGAGCTGCACCTGAGCCAGCCACTGATTGATTGATTGATTGATTGATTGATTGATTGATTGATTGATTGATGCAGCACAACAGTCAAATAGTGGAGTGGAGTAGGGGAACAGCAAACAGCCAATAAAGCAGCCCGCCCGCTCGCCTGCCCGCCACAATGGACCTACCTGTGTACACTAGATGGATGTGATGGAATGTACTGTCGTCCCTACATTTCAAGAAGAAGTAAGAATTGCAGTTGCAACAAAGCCTTGCTTGCCTACAAAGAGAGCAGCAATTTGGATTTGTTACTATGTTACCTAGAAGAATAACAAACTGTGCAAGGATGGAGGTTGTAGGAGCAAGGAGAAGTTGTCTGTAAAGTTGGTGGATGCCTATTTTCCATTTTGCAGTCCCTTGTCTCCCTCTTGTGGCCTCCTGGAGGCAACTAGCTGTGCAAAAAAAAGACAGCCTGGCGGCCGGCTGTTGCAGTGTTGCCCTCTCAGGCAACACTGAGTGACTGACTGAGCCTCACCGTCTTATATAAAGTTCAGACGGAACTTTGCACGTGTCATAGTGGAGCCCTCAGGATTCCAGAGCCAGCTTTCTGACATCATAATGGGGCCTCAGAGATAAAAGCCTGGGCCCAGGCAGTGTTGGTCAGTGCTGCTCAGCAGGCAGCACTGGACTGGACTGGATTACAGCTGATACAAGGTGTGAAGGAACAAGGGGTGGCTGTGGGCATGCACTTGCTGCCGCTGCCAGTGTTTATCTGCATGGCAGCAGGGCATTTGGGCGTTGCCAGGAAGGCGTTTTTATGTAGATTCCTCCTCTTTCAGCACTGCATTGTGGTGCAAGCAAAAGAAGCAAATCCTGTCTGGCTTCCTCTCCGGCCTTTATTCACCTCCCGTGTAGCTGTGAGTGTGTGAGCCTGCAGGGCCCCATGGAATTGCCTAGAAGTAGGCTGAATCGCTGCAAGGGCTGAACAGCAGTATCGGGCAGGCTCGGGCAACGCGCGGCCCGTTCGGGTTATCGCTTCTCGGCCTTTTGGCTAAGATCAAGTGTAGTATCTGTTCTTATCAGTTTAATATCTGATACGTCCCCTATCTGGGGACCATATATTAAATGGATTTTTAGAACAGGGAGATGGAAATAGAGCTTGCTCTGTCCACTCCACGCATTGACCTGGTATTGCAGTATTTCCAGGACCGGTGCACCCTTTCCTTATGTGTTGACTAAAAGCAGATTCCAAAAGTGTTTTTTGTCTTTGCTATTGTTTCTGTCTTTCTGAAGGGATCTCCCCTTTTAATCCCATTATTTCAACACCTGTTGGACAATGCATGAGTGATAATGAGCTCATTGATTAAATGCAATTAATGAATAGATTGCCACCTCTTGTTGTGTGTCGTCTGTGTTTCTGTGTTTCCGGCATTTCACATTGGAACACCTCATTCACCTTCCTTGTCTTCTCTCCGCCCTCCCTTTTAGGTAAGTTAAAGAGCTGCACCTGAGCCAGCCACTGATTGATTGATTGATTGATTGATTGATTGATTGATTGATTGATGCAGCACAACAGTCAAATAGTGGAGTGGAGTAGGGGAACAGCAAACAGCCAATAAAGCAGCCCGCCCGCTCGCCTGCCCGCCACAATGGACCTACCTGTGTACACTAGATGGATGTGATGGAATGTACTGTCGTCCCTACATTTCAAGAAGAAGTAAGAATTGCAGTTGCAACAAAGCCTTGCTTGCCTACAAAGAGAGCAGCAATTTGGATTTGTTACTATGTTACCTAGAAGAATAACAAACTGTGCAAGGATGGAGGTTGTAGGAGCAAGGAGAAGTTGTCTGTAAAGTTGGTGGATGCCTATTTTCCATTTTGCAGTCCCTTGTCTCCCTCTTGTGGCCTCCTGGAGGCAACTAGCTGTGCAAAAAAAAGACAGCCTGGCGGCCGGCTGTTGCAGTGTTGCCCTCTCAGGCAACACTGAGTGACTGACTGAGCCTCACCGTCTTATATAAAGTTCAGACGGAACTTTGCACGTGTCATAGTGGAGCCCTCAGGATTCCAGAGCCAGCTTTCTGACATCATAATGGGGCCTCAGAGATAAAAGCCTGGGCCCAGGCAGTGTTGGTCAGTGCTGCTCAGCAGGCAGCACTGGACTGGACTGGATTACAGCTGATACAAGGTGTGAAGGAACAAGGGGTGGCTGTGGGCATGCACTTGCTGCCGCTGCCAGTGTTTATCTGCATGGCAGCAGGGCATTTGGGCGTTGCCAGGAAGGCGTTTTTATGTAGATTCCTCCTCTTTCAGCACTGCATTGTGGTGCAAGCAAAAGAAGCAAATCCTGTCTGGCTTCCTCTCCGGCCTTTATTCACCTCCCGTGTAGCTGTGAGTGTGTGAGCCTGCAGGGCCCCATGGAATTGCCTAGAAGTAGGCTGAATCGCTGCAAGGGCTGAACAGCAGTATCGGGCAGGCTCGGGCAACGCGCGGCCCGTTCGGGTTATCGCTTCTCGGCCTTTTGGCTAAGATCAAGTGTAGTATCTGTTCTTATCAGTTTAATATCTGATACGTCCCCTATCTGGGGACCATATATTAAATGGATTTTTAGAACAGGGAGATGGAAATAGAGCTTGCTCTGTCCACTCCACGCATTGACCTGGTATTGCAGTATTTCCAGGACCGGTGCACCCTTTCCTTATGTGTTGACTAAAAGCAGATTCCAAAAGTGTTTTTTGTCTTTGCTATTGTTTCTGTCTTTCTGAAGGGATCTCCCCTTTTAATCCCATTATTTCAACACCTGTTGGACAATGCATGAGTGATAATGAGCTCATTGATTAAATGCAATTAATGAATAGATTGCCACCTCTTGTTGTGTGTCGTCTGTGTTTCTGTGTTTCCGGCATTTCACATTGGAACACCTCATTCACCTTCCTTGTCTTCTCTCCGCCCTCCCTTTTAGGTAAGTTAAAGAGCTGCACCTGAGCCAGCCACTGATTGATTGATTGATTGATTGATTGATTGATTGATTGATTGATTGATTGATTGATTGATTGATGCAGCACAACAGTCAAATAGTGGAGTGGAGTAGGGGAACAGCAAACAGCCAATAAAGCAGCCCGCCCGCTCGCCTGCCCGCCACAATGGACCTGTCAGGTCCGCATTTCACACCGAATAACCACCTCTGTAAATTGAAAGCTGAAGGCATGCCTGGAGAGAAGTACACCACACAAATGTCTGAGGTACAGCTTCAATGTCAGCCAGGAGGGACTGAACTTTTATTCAGAACAAAGAAACACACACAGAGAAGACACATGCCCCTCCCTATAGATGTGTGACTTGCTTGAATTCCATTGGCTCTTCTGCTGTAACTTTTGCTATACATTCTTCTGCACACTCCTCTTTGCATTCCAGGGGGCGGTGTCTTCCATAGGTGTGTCCGACATGAACAAAGAACTTGTTATATATATCAGTATATTACACAAAGAACTGAAATGTATATACATATATGTGAGGATAATATTTTTCAGACAATATACATAGTAATGATCCCTGACAGTCCCCCCTAAAAATATTATTACTCTATCCCTGAGTCTTGCCTAGCAACCTACCACTGACCACTCGAACCAGGCGGGTAGGGGTTTTGGATTTCTTCACCAGCTTGAGACGAGCTACTCCTGATGAGTAACCCCCCTTTGTACCTGGACTTCCAAGGTGTCGGAGTGGTCCTAACTTTCCCTATTCTCCTCTGGATACAGGATGGTTGTCTTGATATAATCTACAAACCACTGCTGGTTGTAATATATATATATATTAATCCGGTCTACATTTTTATTAACAGTAATAATTGTCGCACTGTCACTTACTGTCCTAATGGGACTTTACCCCTGCAGATATGACAGGTCATGGGCAGCACAGTGACCTTCACATAAAACTCCTCAGATTGTAATTTGCAGCACCGTGGCATATTTACACACATTATAATTATAAACCTCAGACATTATAAACAATAGGGCCTCAGCTAATAACATAATGCTATCACCAATCTCATGCTATCACCCTCAGGTCTCGGGTCCCATCAGTTCATTGCCAGTCCTGTACACCATCGTCTTCTTCTTCTCCTGTCTTCTGCTCTTCACTGACTGTCACCCTCAGGGTAACCCACACAATTGTGGAGTCAGACTACGTTGGTGTCCAGTGGGGGAGTTGTTATTATTACCCCCTCCTGGTCACTTACTTATCAAAACACTTGATCCTGCTGACGGATTCACTCAGGTCTTTGGTCTTTACTTTGCTGATGTCATCAGGACTTGGTTTGGTCCTTCTCATCTGTCAGACACCGTCTCCTTTAGTTTACGTCATCAGGCTGTACATAGCACCGCATGTTGTGAGCCTGGGGTGAGATCCCACGTAGGCGGATTAGTGGAGTTGTATTGTGACTATCAAACCCTCCGCATCTGTACTCTTCCTCTGGCAAGTTACTCGTCTTGGCGGTTGCTTAGAATTGTGACACTGCCGTCAGTTCATGATAAACGCGTTGTATTGGCTCAGGCTGCGCCTGCCGCATCTCAGTGATGGAGTTCATCATATTAAAAGTCTTCTAGTTCATGTTTACTGGCACTTGCTGGGGACCCCCAACTCTTGTCAATTGTTAAAATAAATACTAATCTGGTGATAACATCATCCGCATACATTATAAACGTTGTTCTAAGTACATACAATAATGTCAGGCCCCTAAATGACATCAAACACCTTTATATAAGGAAAAACTTCTCTGTTACAATGGACAGGGCACCTAGAAGATGTGTAACTTACTGGGTACATTTCATTTGCACTTGGTGATACCCTTTCAGCAGGATTTGTACCTTGATCTCAGCTGATTGCCTGGAACATCTCCACCTCACAGAAAGATACACAGATTCCACATGTTTATCTGACAAGCGTCTTAAACCTATTTTTCTTACTCTAACCTGGTTCGTTCTACCTGGGAAGGCCTCTCAAGGTCGGTTCTCTTCGTGGGAGGCGGGTATGATAAGGGTGGCACCGGTCTGCCAGGACTGTTCTGTAGGCAAATCAAACAGCTCTAACAGAATTTAGCAGCGACAGCTGTAAAACCTGGGACATACCAATTAGATCTTACCAAATCGATCCTTGCAGTCTTGGGGCATATGTGAGGTCATACACCATCAAAACAAGTGCCATCAAGAGTGAATTGGGTGCCACCGTTCACCTTCCTTTATCCGTCCACATTCTGTTAGAATCTGGTTCTCCCGCCTTCCGCTCCCAGTTGGACACTTCCTGTGGAGAACAAGCTTTTTCATTGCATAAACATTAATTGATCTTAATCAGATAATTCAATTGAAGAAAAACATTAACAAATAGCATCTTTACATCAAACGTTCACACTGGTCAGTAACTAAAACTTACAAATTGATTCTTCTTCTTTATATACATATCTATACATACACATATACACTGCACGGAATTCTCTGCTCTAAAATTTCCCTTTCACAACAAAAATAAAAATAAACAAATAAAAATGTTTTCTAATGGGAATATTCCACTTCTGTACCTTTTATCTGACGCATGACTCTAATAGTCCAATGCTAAGGCTGGTCCAGAACTTTACATAAAACTTAACCTCAATATTTAATATTCCCACAACACTTCTTAAATACAATTATTAAACAAACTAACTTTGGGATAACATCTGGAGAACTGCTGATATCTTATTGTACAAACATCAGGTCAATACCTGGGATACCATTGTTCCCCTGTCACTTACACACGTCTGTAGTGGGGAAAATACAGGCCATGCTTCAGGCCCCCCTGAGAACAGGTCTACACACACGAGCACATTGTCATACACTTCTACCTCCGGTAGTTGTATGTTCTGCAGTCGCTGGGACTGTTAATCTGGCCGGGCTGCACTTTTCACAGGTACCTTTGCTGTTTTACCTATGTCATGCCGTGCGCACATCACGCCGGCTGCTACAAACCTAGTGGTGGCATTATTGTATCCAGGGACAAGCCAATTTACTGACACCTGGCTTCACATATCCTTGTTGTCAGGTCTGTCTTCTCTCGCTCTCTCAATTGGCTTACCCGATGATCCAATAAAGTTCCTACTACCAATGGGCCCATAATTGTGGGCGATGCCAAAAGCGTACCTAGAGTCAGTGTAAATGTCGGCCGTCTTACCTTCTGCCAGGTTACAAGCCTCAGCGAGCACCTCCAGCTCCGCTCCTTGAGATGAACAAGAAGGTGAGAGTGGTTTCTGGATGATTTACCTGGTTCTTCGTATCCCGGCTTGTACATACTGTATAATAAAATATCTCTTTATTACAAATTTACATTAAAAACCCATGTCACATATAGATAGAACATCTCAAAGGGGTGGCGTCTTCATTCTCTAAAATAAAACCAAATGTTATACTCTTCTCCACACTCATCTGATAATCCAGAATACCTTGAGAATCTCACTTTTATCAGGTTCTGCAAATACTTGATTAATAAAAAAAAACCAAATAAAAAGAAAACATTCCTAAAAACTTTACATCAAATTAACAATGTCCAGACAATTTTTGTTTTGCCTTCTCCCACATCTAAATCCATAAAGACTCGTGTGAGTGACGTCACCTCTGCCTCCTGTGTAACTTTGCTGGAGGGGGATGGTCTCTTACACATTTTTAGATCTCCTGAAACCAAATTAATTAACTCAAAACAAACCAAAATTGTACCTGATCAGTTCCTTCACCCTTCCCCCCTTTGTGGACTCTGCGAGAGTGATGTAGCAGAGTTCAAAACGACATCTCAACATAACACTAATTTAACCCTCTGTAATGTACAACAGCCTGAAACAAAAATGACTTTTTCCTGACAAACATGTTATCTATACAATGACATAACTCATGTGTGAAATCAAAAATAAAACAATTGTAGTTAGTTATTCAATAAAACAGAAAATATTATCTCTGATAACATTAATTACTGCAAACCAATAAACAGTATAACGGTGGGGGCACATACATTTTCAAAACCCCGTGTCTCACAGTATCTAAAGTTTAATACATCTGAATTAACATCAAAACACATGAAATCTGATCACATCAGAACACATAAATATCGTAACTTTTATAACCAACAGCGCATGCGCAAAAGAGAAGAAATTTATTTCGGTTTGTACACATTACATATATATATATATCAGCAGTGTATATTGAAATCCCTTTGTCTCATCAGCCCTGCAGACTGCACCCAGTCAGCCCCCCCTCCTCCTCCCAAACACAGCACACTACAGGGGAGAGGGAGGGGGGTCACACAGCTTCTCGCAACTTCTCACAGCTTCTCACAATCTTAACACTTTCAATGCCGGCAAAACAACATACGTATCTGCAATCATTCATCACACCATTGTATAGGAATTATCTACGTATCAAACACATCTTTAACCGTACAATTTGTCGGCCACCATCTCTATATTATGATGACGTGTTGTTTCATCAGTGAACTAGACTGGAACTTCTGTAAATAGAAAAAACACTACAAATAACAAAATTAACAAGGTGATTATTTCATACTGATTTGGTTGGGCCGGGCGTGGCCACATCAGGGGCAGGGGGGGGGCAGCCTCTCCCATTGGAAACACAGTGCGCAGCTGTGAAGGGGGGGGGGGGTGGTTTCCCACCAACAATGAGGACACACTCAACATGAGGTACGGACGCCATTACCGGGCGTCGGCTGGTCGTGTTTTCTAATACATACAACATACAATACCTTTCTTATTCCTAACTTCCATTCACTTCACCAAATCATGAATAGGATCGGGTGATCCTGATGATTTGAATATGGACCGTAAACCATCCATTCTAACAGTCTATATTATACACGTAATTTATATAACAATTTTCGATCTGCAACTCTTGGTCTGGCAGGAAATAATATAATTTCACAGTCTCCAACGCTAAGTCTCGCCGAAATAGTATCATCTCTAGTCTGCAATGTATTTATTATTACATCTCGCTAGAATTATAAAAATCTTTAATTAGACTCTCAAAAATATTCAATTAGACTCTCTGGCCTCGCTGGAAATATTAAAAATTCCACAGTCTGCAGCTCTCTGGTCGTGTTATATAACTTTATTTATTTAGACTCTCTGGCCTCGCTGGAAATATTAAAAATTCCACAGTCTGCAGCTCTCTGGTCGTGTTATATAACTTTATCCAGTCCCTAATTACCCAGAGGATGGTTAGTCGGGCGCGACTAGGGTCTCACAGGTTTCCAACCTCACAGCGGAAAATATCACCTCTGTCGCCTGAGATAATCCAGGAAATCAACAAAAGGGTTCTACAGATCGCTACAAGACTGCCCACTAACACAGATAAGACGAAGATTTATAAAATCAATTCGCTTACCGTGTTATTGCGGAGGTGATCAAATTCCTTCAGTGGGCAACTTTGAGTCCTCTGTTTCACCCTGTGATTGTCGACTGTCCGGATTTTGATTTTTCCTCGAGTGAGGTCCCGGCTTCGGCACCAAATGTCAGGTCCGCATTTCACACCGAATAACCACCTCTGTAAATTGAAAGCTGAAGGCATGCCTGGAGAGAAGTACACCACACAAATGTCTGAGGTACAGCTTCAATGTCAGCCAGGAGGGACTGAACTTTTATTCAGAACAAAGAAACACACACAGAGAAGACACATGCCCCTCCCTATAGATGTGTGACTTGCTTGAATTCCATTGGCTCTTCTGCTGTAACTTTTGCTATACATTCTTCTGCACACTCCTCTTTGCATTCCAGGGGGCGGTGTCTTCCATAGGTGTGTCCGACATGAACAAAGAACTTGTTATATATATCAGTATATTACACAAAGAACTGAAATGTATATACATATATGTGAGGATAATATTTTTCAGACAATATACATAGTAATGATCCCTGACAGACCTACCTGTGTACACTAGATGGATGTGATGGAATGTACTGTCGTCCCTACATTTCAAGAAGAAGTAAGAATTGCAGTTGCAACAAAGCCTTGCTTGCCTACAAAGAGAGCAGCAATTTGGATTTGTTACTATGTTACCTAGAAGAATAACAAACTGTGCAAGGATGGAGGTTGTAGGAGCAAGGAGAAGTTGTCTGTAAAGTTGGTGGATGCCTATTTTCCATTTTGCAGTCCCTTGTCTCCCTCTTGTGGCCTCCTGGAGGCAACTAGCTGTGCAAAAAAAAGACAGCCTGGCGGCCGGCTGTTGCAGTGTTGCCCTCTCAGGCAACACTGAGTGACTGACTGAGCCTCACCGTCTTATATAAAGTTCAGACGGAACTTTGCACGTGTCATAGTGGAGCCCTCAGGATTCCAGAGCCAGCTTTCTGACATCATAATGGGGCCTCAGAGATAAAAGCCTGGGCCCAGGCAGTGTTGGTCAGTGCTGCTCAGCAGGCAGCACTGGACTGGACTGGATTACAGCTGATACAAGGTGTGAAGGAACAAGGGGTGGCTGTGGGCATGCACTTGCTGCCGCTGCCAGTGTTTATCTGCATGGCAGCAGGGCATTTGGGCGTTGCCAGGAAGGCGTTTTTATGTAGATTCCTCCTCTTTCAGCACTGCATTGTGGTGCAAGCAAAAGAAGCAAATCCTGTCTGGCTTCCTCTCCGGCCTTTATTCACCTCCCGTGTAGCTGTGAGTGTGTGAGCCTGCAGGGCCCCATGGAATTGCCTAGAAGTAGGCTGAATCGCTGCAAGGGCTGAACAGCAGTATCGGGCAGGCTCGGGCAACGCGCGGCCCGTTCGGGTTATCGCTTCTCGGCCTTTTGGCTAAGATCAAGTGTAGTATCTGTTCTTATCAGTTTAATATCTGATACGTCCCCTATCTGGGGACCATATATTAAATGGATTTTTAGAACAGGGAGATGGAAATAGAGCTTGCTCTGTCCACTCCACGCATTGACCTGGTATTGCAGTATTTCCAGGACCGGTGCACCCTTTCCTTATGTGTTGACTAAAAGCAGATTCCAAAAGTGTTTTTTGTCTTTGCTATTGTTTCTGTCTTTCTGAAGGGATCTCCCCTTTTAATCCCATTATTTCAACACCTGTTGGACAATGCATGAGTGATAATGAGCTCATTGATTAAATGCAATTAATGAATAGATTGCCACCTCTTGTTGTGTGTCGTCTGTGTTTCTGTGTTTCCGGCATTTCACATTGGAACACCTCATTCACCTTCCTTGTCTTCTCTCCGCCCTCCCTTTTAGGTAAGTTAAAGAGCTGCACCTGAGCCAGCCACTGATTGATTGATTGATTGATTGATTGATTGATTGATTGATTGATTGATTGATTGATGCAGCACAACAGTCAAATAGTGGAGTGGAGTAGGGGAACAGCAAACAGCCAATAAAGCAGCCCGCCCGCTCGCCTGCCCGCCACAATGGACCTACCTGTGTACACTAGATGGATGTGATGGAATGTACTGTCGTCCCTACATTTCAAGAAGAAGTAAGAATTGCAGTTGCAACAAAGCCTTGCTTGCCTACAAAGAGAGCAGCAATTTGGATTTGTTACTATGTTACCTAGAAGAATAACAAACTGTGCAAGGATGGAGGTTGTAGGAGCAAGGAGAAGTTGTCTGTAAAGTTGGTGGATGCCTATTTTCCATTTTGCAGTCCCTTGTCTCCCTCTTGTGGCCTCCTGGAGGCAACTAGCTGTGCAAAAAAAAGACAGCCTGGCGGCCGGCTGTTGCAGTGTTGCCCTCTCAGGCAACACTGAGTGACTGACTGAGCCTCACCGTCTTATATAAAGTTCAGACGGAACTTTGCACGTGTCATAGTGGAGCCCTCAGGATTCCAGAGCCAGCTTTCTGACATCATAATGGGGCCTCAGAGATAAAAGCCTGGGCCCAGGCAGTGTTGGTCAGTGCTGCTCAGCAGGCAGCACTGGACTGGACTGGATTACAGCTGATACAAGGTGTGAAGGAACAAGGGGTGGCTGTGGGCATGCACTTGCTGCCGCTGCCAGTGTTTATCTGCATGGCAGCAGGGCATTTGGGCGTTGCCAGGAAGGCGTTTTTATGTCGATTCCTCCTCTTTCAGCACTGCATTGTGGTGCAAGCAAAAGAAGCAAATCCTGTCTGGCTTCCTCTCCGGCCTTTATTCACCTCCCGTGTAGCTGTGAGTGTGTGAGCCTGCAGGGCCCCATGGAATTGCCTAGAAGTAGGCTGAATCGCTGCAAGGGCTGAACAGCAGTATCGGGCAGGCTCGGGCAACGCGCGGCCCGTTCGGGTTATCGCTTCTCGGCCTTTTGGCTAAGATCAAGTGTAGTATCTGTTCTTATCAGTTTAATATCTGATACGTCCCCTATCTGGGGACCATATATTAAATGGATTTTTAGAACAGGGAGATGGAAATAGAGCTTGCTCTGTCCACTCCACGCATTGACCTGGTATTGCAGTATTTCCAGGACCGGTGCACCCTTTCCTTATGTGTTGACTAAAAGCAGATTCCAAAAGTGTTTTTTGTCTTTGCTATTGTTTCTGTCTTTCTGAAGGGATCTCCCCTTTTAATCCCATTATTTCAACACCTGTTGGACAATGCATGAGTGATAATGAGCTCATTGATTAAATGCAATTAATGAATAGATTGCCACCTCTTGTTGTGTGTCGTCTGTGTTTCTGTGTTTCCGGCATTTCACATTGGAACACCTCATTCACCTTCCTTGTCTTCTCTCCGCCCTCCCTTTTAGGTAAGTTAAAGAGCTGCACCTGAGCCAGCCACTGATTGATTGATTGATTGATTGATTGATTGATTGATTGATTGATTGATTGATTGATGCAGCACAACAGTCAAATAGTGGAGTGGAGTAGGGGAACAGCAAACAGCCAATAAAGCAGCCCGCCCGCTCGCCTGCCCGCCACAATGGACCTACCTGTGTACACTAGATGGATGTGATGGAATGTACTGTCGTCCCTACATTTCAAGAAGAAGTAAGAATTGCAGTTGCAACAAAGCCTTGCTTGCCTACAAAGAGAGCAGCAATTTGGATTTGTTACTATGTTACCTAGAAGAATAACAAACTGTGCAAGGATGGAGGTTGTAGGAGCAAGGAGAAGTTGTCTGTAAAGTTGGTGGATGCCTATTTTCCATTTTGCAGTCCCTTGTCTCCCTCTTGTGGCCTCCTGGAGGCAACTAGCTGTGCAAAAAAAAGACAGCCTGGCGGCCGGCTGTTGCAGTGTTGCCCTCTCAGGCAACACTGAGTGACTGACTGAGCCTCACCGTCTTATATAAAGTTCAGACGGAACTTTGCACGTGTCATAGTGGAGCCCTCAGGATTCCAGAGCCAGCTTTCTGACATCATAATGGGGCCTCAGAGATAAAAGCCTGGGCCCAGGCAGTGTTGGTCAGTGCTGCTCAGCAGGCAGCACTGGACTGGACTGGATTACAGCTGATACAAGGTGTGAAGGAACAAGGGGTGGCTGTGGGCATGCACTTGCTGCCGCTGCCAGTGTTTATCTGCATGGCAGCAGGGCATTTGGGCGTTGCCAGGAAGGCGTTTTTATGTAGATTCCTCCTCTTTCAGCACTGCATTGTGGTGCAAGCAAAAGAAGCAAATCCTGTCTGGCTTCCTCTCCGGCCTTTATTCACCTCCCGTGTAGCTGTGAGTGTGTGAGCCTGCAGGGCCCCATGGAATTGCCTAGAAGTAGGCTGAATCGCTGCAAGGGCTGAACAGCAGTATCGGGCAGGCTCGGGCAACGCGCGGCCCGTTCGGGTTATCGCTTCTCGGCCTTTTGGCTAAGATCAAGTGTAGTATCTGTTCTTATCAGTTTAATATCTGATACGTCCCCTATCTGGGGACCATATATTAAATGGATTTTTAGAACAGGGAGATGGAAATAGAGCTTGCTCTGTCCACTCCACGCATTGACCTGGTATTGCAGTATTTCCAGGACCGGTGCACCCTTTCCTTATGTGTTGACTAAAAGCAGATTCCAAAAGTGTTTTTTGTCTTTGCTATTGTTTCTGTCTTTCTGAAGGGATCTCCCCTTTTAATCCCATTATTTCAACACCTGTTGGACAATGCATGAGTGATAATGAGCTCATTGATTAAATGCAATTAATGAATAGATTGCCACCTCTTGTTGTGTGTCGTCTGTGTTTCTGTGTTTCCGGCATTTCACATTGGAACACCTCATTCACCTTCCTTGTCTTCTCTCCGCCCTCCCTTTTAGGTAAGTTAAAGAGCTGCACCTGAGCCAGCCACTGATTGATTGATTGATTGATTGATTGATTGATTGATTGATTGATTGATTGATTGATGCAGCACAACAGTCAAATAGTGGAGTGGAGTAGGGGAACAGCAAACAGCCAATAAAGCAGCCCGCCCGCTCGCCTGCCCGCCACAATGGACCTACCTGTGTACACTAGATGGATGTGATGGAATGTACTGTCGTCCCTACATTTCAAGAAGAAGTAAGAATTGCAGTTGCAACAAAGCCTTGCTTGCCTACAAAGAGAGCAGCAATTTGGATTTGTTACTATGTTACCTAGAAGAATAACAAACTGTGCAAGGATGGAGGTTGTAGGAGCAAGGAGAAGTTGTCTGTAAAGTTGGTGGATGCCTATTTTCCATTTTGCAGTCCCTTGTCTCCCTCTTGTGGCCTCCTGGAGGCAACTAGCTGTGCAAAAAAAAGACAGCCTGGCGGCCGGCTGTTGCAGTGTTGCCCTCTCAGGCAACACTGAGTGACTGACTGAGCCTCACCGTCTTATATAAAGTTCAGACGGAACTTTGCACGTGTCATAGTGGAGCCCTCAGGATTCCAGAGCCAGCTTTCTGACATCATAATGGGGCCTCAGAGATAAAAGCCTGGGCCCAGGCAGTGTTGGTCAGTGCTGCTCAGCAGGCAGCACTGGACTGGACTGGATTACAGCTGATACAAGGTGTGAAGGAACAAGGGGTGGCTGTGGGCATGCACTTGCTGCCGCTGCCAGTGTTTATCTGCATGGCAGCAGGGCATTTGGGCGTTGCCAGGAAGGCGTTTTTATGTAGATTCCTCCTCTTTCAGCACTGCATTGTGGTGCAAGCAAAAGAAGCAAATCCTGTCTGGCTTCCTCTCCGGCCTTTATTCACCTCCCGTGTAGCTGTGAGTGTGTGAGCCTGCAGGGCCCCATGGAATTGCCTAGAAGTAGGCTGAATCGCTGCAAGGGCTGAACAGCAGTATCGGGCAGGCTCGGGCAACGCGCGGCCCGTTCGGGTTATCGCTTCTCGGCCTTTTGGCTAAGATCAAGTGTAGTATCTGTTCTTATCAGTTTAATATCTGATACGTCCCCTATCTGGGGACCATATATTAAATGGATTTTTAGAACAGGGAGATGGAAATAGAGCTTGCTCTGTCCACTCCACGCATTGACCTGGTATTGCAGTATTTCCAGGACCGGTGCACCCTTTCCTTATGTGTTGACTAAAAGCAGATTCCAAAAGTGTTTTTTGTCTTTGCTATTGTTTCTGTCTTTCTGAAGGGATCTCCCCTTTTAATCCCATTATTTCAACACCTGTTGGACAATGCATGAGTGATAATGAGCTCATTGATTAAATGCAATTAATGAATAGATTGCCACCTCTTGTTGTGTGTCGTCTGTGTTTCTGTGTTTCCGGCATTTCACATTGGAACACCTCATTCACCTTCCTTGTCTTCTCTCCGCCCTCCCTTTTAGGTAAGTTAAAGAGCTGCACCTGAGCCAGCCACTGATTGATTGATTGATTGATTGATTGATTGATTGATTGATTGATTGATTGATTGATGCAGCACAACAGTCAAATAGTGGAGTGGAGTAGGGGAACAGCAAACAGCCAATAAAGCAGCCCGCCCGCTCGCCTGCCCGCCACAATGGACCTACCTGTGTACACTAGATGGATGTGATGGAATGTACTGTCGTCCCTACATTTCAAGAAGAAGTAAGAATTGCAGTTGCAACAAAGCCTTGCTTGCCTACAAAGAGAGCAGCAATTTGGATTTGTTACTATGTTACCTAGAAGAATAACAAACTGTGCAAGGATGGAGGTTGTAGGAGCAAGGAGAAGTTGTCTGTAAAGTTGGTGGATGCCTATTTTCCATTTTGCAGTCCCTTGTCTCCCTCTTGTGGCCTCCTGGAGGCAACTAGCTGTGCAAAAAAAAGACAGCCTGGCGGCCGGCTGTTGCAGTGTTGCCCTCTCAGGCAACACTGAGTGACTGACTGAGCCTCACCGTCTTATATAAAGTTCAGACGGAACTTTGCACGTGTCATAGTGGAGCCCTCAGGATTCCAGAGCCAGCTTTCTGACATCATAATGGGGCCTCAGAGATAAAAGCCTGGGCCCAGGCAGTGTTGGTCAGTGCTGCTCAGCAGGCAGCACTGGACTGGACTGGATTACAGCTGATACAAGGTGTGAAGGAACAAGGGGTGGCTGTGGGCATGCACTTGCTGCCGCTGCCAGTGTTTATCTGCATGGCAGCAGGGCATTTGGGCGTTGCCAGGAAGGCGTTTTTATGTAGATTCCTCCTCTTTCAGCACTGCATTGTGGTGCAAGCAAAAGAAGCAAATCCTGTCTGGCTTCCTCTCCGGCCTTTATTCACCTCCCGTGTAGCTGTGAGTGTGTGAGCCTGCAGGGCCCCATGGAATTGCCTAGAAGTAGGCTGAATCGCTGCAAGGGCTGAACAGCAGTATCGGGCAGGCTCGGGCAACGCGCGGCCCGTTCGGGTTATCGCTTCTCGGCCTTTTGGCTAAGATCAAGTGTAGTATCTGTTCTTATCAGTTTAATATCTGATACGTCCCCTATCTGGGGACCATATATTAAATGGATTTTTAGAACAGGGAGATGGAAATAGAGCTTGCTCTGTCCACTCCACGCATTGACCTGGTATTGCAGTATTTCCAGGACCGGTGCACCCTTTCCTTATGTGTTGACTAAAAGCAGATTCCAAAAGTGTTTTTTGTCTTTGCTATTGTTTCTGTCTTTCTGAAGGGATCTCCCCTTTTAATCCCATTATTTCAACACCTGTTGGACAATGCATGAGTGATAATGAGCTCATTGATTAAATGCAATTAATGAATAGATTGCCACCTCTTGTTGTGTGTCGTCTGTGTTTCTGTGTTTCCGGCATTTCACATTGGAACACCTCATTCACCTTCCTTGTCTTCTCTCCGCCCTCCCTTTTAGGTAAGTTAAAGAGCTGCACCTGAGCCAGCCACTGATTGATTGATTGATTGATTGATTGATTGATTGATTGATTGATTGATTGATGCAGCACAACAGTCAAATAGTGGAGTGGAGTAGGGGAACAGCAAACAGCCAATAAAGCAGCCCGCCCGCTCGCCTGCCCGCCACAATGGACCTACCTGTGTACACTAGATGGATGTGATGGAATGTACTGTCGTCCCTACATTTCAAGAAGAAGTAAGAATTGCAGTTGCAACAAAGCCTTGCTTGCCTACAAAGAGAGCAGCAATTTGGATTTGTTACTATGTTACCTAGAAGAATAACAAACTGTGCAAGGATGGAGGTTGTAGGAGCAAGGAGAAGTTGTCTGTAAAGTTGGTGGATGCCTATTTTCCATTTTGCAGTCCCTTGTCTCCCTCTTGTGGCCTCCTGGAGGCAACTAGCTGTGCAAAAAAAAGACAGCCTGGCGGCCGGCTGTTGCAGTGTTGCCCTCTCAGGCAACACTGAGTGACTGACTGAGCCTCACCGTCTTATATAAAGTTCAGACGGAACTTTGCACGTGTCATAGTGGAGCCCTCAGGATTCCAGAGCCAGCTTTCTGACATCATAATGGGGCCTCAGAGATAAAAGCCTGGGCCCAGGCAGTGTTGGTCAGTGCTGCTCAGCAGGCAGCACTGGACTGGACTGGATTACAGCTGATACAAGGTGTGAAGGAACAAGGGGTGGCTGTGGGCATGCACTTGCTGCCGCTGCCAGTGTTTATCTGCATGGCAGCAGGGCATTTGGGCGTTGCCAGGAAGGCGTTTTTATGTAGATTCCTCCTCTTTCAGCACTGCATTGTGGTGCAAGCAAAAGAAGCAAATCCTGTCTGGCTTCCTCTCCGGCCTTTATTCACCTCCCGTGTAGCTGTGAGTGTGTGAGCCTGCAGGGCCCCATGGAATTGCCTAGAAGTAGGCTGAATCGCTGCAAGGGCTGAACAGCAGTATCGGGCAGGCTCGGGCAACGCGCGGCCCGTTCGGGTTATCGCTTCTCGGCCTTTTGGCTAAGATCAAGTGTAGTATCTGTTCTTATCAGTTTAATATCTGATACGTCCCCTATCTGGGGACCATATATTAAATGGATTTTTAGAACAGGGAGATGGAAATAGAGCTTGCTCTGTCCACTCCACGCATTGACCTGGTATTGCAGTATTTCCAGGACCGGTGCACCCTTTCCTTATGTGTTGACTAAAAGCAGATTCCAAAAGTGTTTTTTGTCTTTGCTATTGTTTCTGTCTTTCTGAAGGGATCTCCCCTTTTAATCCCATTATTTCAACACCTGTTGGACAATGCATGAGTGATAATGAGCTCATTGATTAAATGCAATTAATGAATAGATTGCCACCTCTTGTTGTGTGTCGTCTGTGTTTCTGTGTTTCCGGCATTTCACATTGGAACACCTCATTCACCTTCCTTGTCTTCTCTCCGCC